>NW_026940606.1:0-12183 GCF_032062105.1 Saccostrea cuccullata | reverse complement strand
AAGATTTAAAACAATAGGAAAGGGTCACTTCACTTAATACTATCATCATTTTTTGTGTGAACACAATTTGAGTTTGTAATCAGAAGCATTTAATACTTACAAGGATGCTGACAATCGCTCTGAAGTTCATCTTCGCCATTGCTAAGAATGAATGTTTAACCCCGTGACGTCAGAGGTCAAGGGATAAGGATTTATTTACGCTTAAGTATAAATAAAAGTTTAATTTTTATCTGTTCAAAATTGTTTAGTTCAACAAGAAATATAAATTTCGTTCATTTTTATTTTAATTTCGTAGGCAAAAAAATATATTTCTTTCATCCAATGAACAACATTTGTTTTTCCCGCCCTTACGCACTAGGTTTTCCGGAAAAATAATGTTTATATCGAAGACTTCTCGTAGAGTAGTTTTTTAACTTCCTGTCTGTTCATCTGCCCTTGTGACACATTCTTAAAGAACTGAATTTCTAGACCTGCACTTAGTATTACAACTTTTAGGCAGTCAAGGAGAAATACAAGCAAGCAAATTCAATTCTTCATAATTATTTTATACCAGAAATCCAAGAGGAATCGAATTTCATTGATATCATCTTTCTTAATTGCAGTCAATTTTTGTCGAGGATATAGGATTTTAATTATATATCATTTTCAATGATGACTTTTTATGGCGTGAGATAATTACAAACGATATAACGATATAATGAAAAATTGATTTAAATCAGATTTCATAGAGCTGTTTGAAAATTAGAATCACACAAGATTTTACCAAAATCATCAGCTTCAAACTTGTGACTTTTCAAATTACACAACAATTCTCCACATTAAAAAAAGTCCAGTACTGAGTTTCACTGAAGGTCGTAAATTCTGTCGTAGACGTAGACTTTACGTCTGAATTTACGTGTGTGTAAATAGTGCTTTCCTAAAGGTCGTATAAATGTAGACTTACTTGTAAAGATTTCCGTAACTTACTACAGGAACTTTTCAGTAAAAGGTAGAAAAACTAACCTGGTAAGAGAAGCTACGCATGCATGTGGGCTACATTTATTCAAATGAATCAAGAAGAAACGTTGAAAGCATAATTAATCTATTAAAATAATTAAAGATAAAAGAGATAAATAAAAATAATGATGGAGTTTATTGAATTTTAAATTAATTTTGCCAAAAAATAAATTATCCGCGGTGTTACTTTCAAATAACATCAATTAATTTGCTATCAAATAAATAAATAATTATTCTTTATTTCTACAAAAAAAACCAGCATGGATTTCTGTTGCAATATTTCGAATTATCCATTTAATTTATAAATATAATCCTACAATGGTAAAAAGATAATCAATTAGAACCTAATCAGCAATTACCAACCAATATTGCTTACCGGTATATATATAGTTTCTTTTTTCCCCAGACTGTTTGCATAAGATTACGAGTTAGGTTATGGGCATATTGATTATTTATACGTGTATCTGCGCACCACACTTGCCAAATCAACATGTATCATAAAAAAAACACTGAAATTGAAAGAAAATCTTTTTTTAACTATCCAAAACATCATATATAGGCCTAAATAACTAAAATATTTTAGTCGTGCATTATAAGTCTTTAGAGATTATATGTTCAAGCACTGTATTATTCAAGTTAGAACATTAAAAGAATACTATTAATAATTACAAACTATTTTGCTTACTTAAAAATATGCAATAGATCTGCTAAAACTCTCTCTTATTTCATTTGTTGTTAAAATTTGAATACAGAAAAACAACATACATACAATCGTTCCCAATAGTTTGCTAATAGGAACTCTCTCTCTCTCTCTCTCTCCCTCTCTCTCTGACTTTATGTATCTCATATATCGTATCTATATTTTTATTTTAAATTTTATGAAAGTACAAGAAGGCTATGCGATTTGCGATAACATGTCACAGAAATTAGCACATGATCAAACCAAATCTGAATTTTTTTTAATACATACAATGAATATCTAAGTACTTGTAAGAGTATACATTGTATAATGTAACATGTCTGCGTGAAAAAAAAATCTTTCAGAAAAATCTATGCATTCTCTGCGTTTCCAAATTATGACGCTTTTTCTATATACATTGTCTTGCGTAAAGTCTTCTACGACGTCGTATAGCTCCGGGAAAAAAAGATAGACCTAAAGTGCGCGGTATCTTTATAAATATGCATTTAAAAAAAAATCATTTTTTGCTATACTGGTAAGAGGCAGAAGAGCCTATGCAATTGTAACATGTCCGGCGCCCGTCCGTCTGCTGTATGTAAACATTTTTTTTTCAAAATGCTACTTGTGTTGCAACCATAGAAATTTCTGTGAAAATCATTCAAAATGCTACTCTTCCCATAGATTTGGTCTGATTTCAATATAACTTGGCACACAAGTAGACTACACTAAGATACATAATTCTGTGTATCGGTGTTTGATTTAGATAAACAATGTTGACATGGTTACTAAAAATAGAAATTTCTGTGAGAACATTCAAAATGCTACTCCTGATGATTTCAATATAACTTGACACACAAGTAGACTACGCTTAGATACATGAATCTGTGTGTCGGTTCCTTATTTCGATTAACATTATTGCCGTAGTTACTAAAAATAGAAATTTCTGTAAAAATCTGCTCCTCCTACAGTTTTATTCTGATTTCACTATAAATTGGCACACAAGTAGACTCTTTTAAGTTTCATTAATTCTATATATCGTTTTTTGATTTCGATGAACGGTGTTGTCGTGGTTACTGAAAATAAGAATTCCTGTGAGAACATTCAAAATGCTAATCCTCCAACAGTTTAAGTCTAATTTCAATATACATGTAACTTGGCACACAAGTAAACTAATCTTAGGTTCATAATTCTGTAAATCAGGTTTTTAACTTCAATGAACGGTGTTGCTGTTGTTACAGTACTTAAAATAGAAAATTTTTTTTTTGAAATACATTCAAAATGTTACTTTTCTTACAGTTTTGGTCTGATTTCAATATAAGCACACAAGTAGACTTTGCTAAGATACATAATTCTGTGTACCTTTTTTTTTTGGATGAACAGTATCGCCTTGGCTACTTAAAATAGAATTTTCTGTGAAACACTTTCAAAATGCTACTCCCAATACAGTTGAGTCTCATTGTAATATAAATCTGCATGGAAGCAGACTACACTGAGATACAATGCACCTAATAATCAGTCTTGTCTCTTTGATTTTTATGAATTATGTTGCCATAGTAATTTAAACTGAAAATCCTGTAAAATTTTATCAAAAGCTACTCCTACAGCTGTAGTCTTATTGCAATCTTGCCTCAAAAAGAGACTTTATCAAGGATCATTATTCTATATTATTTCTCTTGTAAAGTTGTTGGTCCCAATTGCTCTCTTTCTCTTTCTTTATTATAAGATAAAATAAAATATCGAAATATTTTTTCTCAGCAAAGATGTAAAACAATTAACAAATCATTTTATAAATATTCCAGACTATAAAACTTATAGCAGAGTTCATCTTTACGTAAAAGTTCTAGTATGTCCAGAAGGGGATTATATTGCAAAGTTGACGTGTTATTATTAAGAAATAAAGTCGGTGTTTTCGTAAATGTTGCAGAATAACCTCCGAGGTCGAGAAATGTTGTTTGAAAGATAAAAGCCGAGGCTTTTATATTTCAAACAACATTTCGAGACCGAGGATGTTATTCTGCATCATTCACGACAACAAGGACTTTATTTATATTCTTCCATGTCTACTAAAATCGCTAAAATTCGGCTGATCGTTTCCTCTATAAAGAAACGAATTAGGTCACCATGTCTCGATAACACTGTTCCATTTAACACCAGAGGTAAATTTTGTTTGCTTACCTGCGTATGGAATGCAGGCGATTTGAGCTTTCGTTACATTAAAAATAGCCTTTTTGAATTACAAATTTGTTCGTATTATGTATTGATCAGTTTTAATGAATATACAATAACAAAATCATTTTCCTGTTTAACCACACTATTGGGACTAAAACTCAAACTAAAACTTAAATGTGTAGGGGGGTGTGGAATAGCCCCGCTTAGCTATAAAAACCGACAATCTTCAGCAACTTGATGCAATTTACAGTGTTTATACTGCAAAAGACGACACATCGATGTGGTCTAAACAAGTATTTCATTTTACACCCAAACATGCATTTGAATTGTTCAGATTTGATATGCGTTTCTGATCTTATAATTTTTTTGAAGACGTTCGTGATTTACTGGAGAATAATGTCCGCCAGATTTCTTTGTTCATTACAATAATCGCGGTAGAATATTCGGTAAACACCAAAAGAAATCACGTGAAATAAAAATTGTGACATGAGATCGTATTATTGGCAATATTAAGGAAACTCTAAACACCAACAGAAACTGCTTTTTAGACTTGGAGAAAAATGTACCATATAAAGCTGTGCATATTGAAACTTTTTCATTCATTTACAACTGCAGGAATAATGTTAAAAGACAATGGACTATTTGTAAGCAGAAATCACTGCTGTTTACTGAAATCAGGAAAATAAGAAAAAAACAGAACCACTGAAGAATATCTCAATAGTTAAAAAAGAAAGAGATATGAATGTTTGGATGTTGCTCGTCTTATTTCACGATATCAGGATATATAGAATAGAGGCTCATCCAGGTATGCACTAACACAAATTATTACATTTTCTATTATTAAAAATATATTATATTAGTCAATTTATAATCCATATCCTTGTGATCATTGTAATTGTAAAACTATTATTGAATGTCTATTTGGAATGAAGATTGAATGAAAATTTTTCAACTTGATGCTTAAATTACAAAAAACAGTTTCGACTTAGAGAATATTTGAGGAAATATACCAAAAAACAATCAAAGTCAAGTTTACTTTTTTTGACAATTTTTTTTTTCAATTTAATGAAGATTTAATCTCATTCTAAATGTCAATCACAAATTGTTAGGATTTGAAAAGAAAAGTAAAAATCTATTTCCTGCACAACTTTATAGTTAATCGCTTTTTACTGGCAAAAACTATCTATTTGTGTCGTGTAAATTTCAATCCCGAATATATTGTTCGTATTTTGAGGATTTCGTTCAACAATATCCACAGCTAGAGAACATTTTGTCACCTTATATTGAAAACCTCTCTTGCGACAATAAGTTTGCATTCATACAATGATTTTCATTATTTTGAAGGTTGTGGTCTTAGCAGCAGTTATAATAAGGCACACTTCTCATAACTCATTATGTTCAAATCAAAATTCTCCATCCCCAAAACAAATTCTTTCTTATGGGAGATTATACCTTTTGTTTCAATGTCTAAAAATTTATGTACAAAACCCCGTACAATTCTAAATAGGTAAAGAATTAAAACCAAACCCTTGATAGTAATATGATTAAGAGACAAATTTGATTATGAAAAGCCATTCAAATTGAGATAGTAGTCATTTCAATTAAAGTCTCATTTGAAATGTTAAAAACTCATTTGGTTACTGTAACAAAGGGGAATGGACACATAATAGAAAAAAATAATTTAGAAATTGTTAAATGCTGAACCTATAGTCTACGATATTCATTGAATTTCTTACTGTTCTAATGCTTTCCTGTACTTGAGTTGTATCAATTCAAACTTACGAGGGCCATTCAATAAATACGTAGACAATGACCCCATCATCATATTATTCTAAAAAAAAAATCAGGTCAACATATTTTCATACTGTAGATCACGAAATTTTCGCGACACCTTATTTTTCGCGAGATTGTCATTTACTTTTTATTAGCGAGACATAGTTTTCACGAATTGTTACTTCCCTATCAAATCTTCATGAATACTATTATATGCGAGAATGAAATTTTTGCACGCTTACTGTCCCGTGTAAATTACGCAAAAATAAAGTTTTCGCAAATAAAAAGTGATTTACAGTATGTAACAAACATTTATTTTGTCGGTGTCTTAAATTTCATTCCATTTAATTACTGTAGATTCCTTTTTTTCGCGAGTACTTATTATCGCGAGACGGCTCTCTAACGTCAAATCGCGAGAATAATAATTCGCGAATGGACGCTTTATCAATAGAATTTACATGGATTTCAGCAACATAAAAATAAAAGCGAGTAATTTTATTTCGGGAGTGTTGCTTCTCGCGAAATTACGCGATAATTAATTCCTCGAGTATAATTAGGAATCTACAGTAAATGGAAGTCTCGTTAGACATTTTAAAAGCAACATGTTTTGTCACCACGGAGCACGGTTAACAATAGTCTGACGTCAAAAACAACGTCGATAAAATTTCTTAAATTAATATGCCTTTTCATTACATACACATTTTGTAGGTACTTACCAATTCATAAAATCTTATTCACAGAATTGACACCTAATTCGCTAACAATTGTTTGAGCACCTTCGTGTAGATTGTCAGTGGTTTAAAACTCCTTATCGCATATCTCTTGTTTGCGCAAGTTCCGCAAAAGATAATCGCACATCACGTTTCATGACGTTACTAACTCTGACAATTTTTTACTGTTATTACTTTTTTTGCAGACCGTTCATGGTCCGATTCAAAATTCCTAACACTCAAAATATAAACATTTCCATTATAAACAAATGCATAGCTCATTTTGTATTTATTTCCTTTTTCATCCAGCATTCTCTGATTTTGTTTTTAAGGTTTCCCAAATGCAAAACAAACTTTAACGCTTCTCGCTGCTCCGTGAGGTCTTTCGACGTCATGCTTTTTGTTTTTTTTTCATGAAGTCTATATGCTTTTAAAAATTGATATCTTTTAAATAAAGTGATGTATCACATAAAATTTTAACATCTGAAGTAATAGAACAATTATACTAAATTGAAACATCAGTTTCATTTTGTTTAAGCGCCATTTACTGTAAAACGAGAAAATTTGGCGCATACGTATTTTAGCACAAACACAAGTGGGAGTGTATTGGCGCAAATAAATATTAGCGCTTGCAGTTGTCATAATACATAATGTTATATTTTGCAAGTGTTTTTTTTTAATCTACACCGTATTTGACCTTTTGGTCAGTCAAGCACGGAAACACAATAGCACTTCCGTATGTAAGTAAGCATTCGTCAACTTTACCTTTCTGTTGCAATGACACGGACGTGACACAGTGTTAAAATGTATTTAATTTTTATTTCAAATAAAAAAGTATTTACTCATTTTATTCATATCAAAATAACGCAATCATATCGAAAGAAAGTTACTTGAATAATTAAACGATAATCATAATCAGGTATTGTCTGCAATCTCAATCGCCATGCTTGATTGCATTGTTTACCTCGATGTGATAAATTATTGACACGCCGAGAAGCCAAACATTTGAAGGTGCTAATGATAAGAATCAGGTGACAACTACAGGGGTAACAATAGTTAAATTAAATAATAATTTGGTAGAACTTTCTTGATCGATCCTACTATGTGCAGTGCTAGTGTGTTTACAAAATCTTACGACTCTTCGACATTACGTAATCGCGCGTTCCGGTTTACATGTACTTATGTAAAAGCTTTGAACAAACCCAAAAAATGATATTTCGAAATCTGTAAGCGCACAATAAATCTTAGCGTTCTGGAACTCTTGTGCCAAAGGCGCTAAAATAAGTAGGGCGCCAAATATTCTCGTTTTACAGCTTTAGAGGTATGACTCTAGACATTATAAAGTGTATTATTAGAAAATAATACAATTTTAACCGTGCTCTGTGACCTTTTTTTTTTTTTTTTTTGCCGTCCTAAACCTTTGATTGCTTTGATAATTGTCAGGATATTTTCCAATTTTTCTGCTCGAATTATTGAATTTATTTTTGATATATCTGTAGTAAATTTGGTTATAATATGACGTTAAATGAAAAAAAAATTATGACAGAAGTCTACGAACTTTTTGAATGACCCTCGAACTTTTAATTTTTTTCTTATCCTGACCCCCAAGTAAAATAAAACAAGAATTATTTTCATTAGTTGATTGCGACTTTGAGAAGGATTTATGTGGATGGGAATCATACACTGAAGGATATGAAAGAATTGCTTTGTGTCGTAACAGAATAACTCTAACAGAATGTCTTTCATGGTACTATTTTGGAAACGCTGTTGAGAAGACAAACATGCCATGGACCAGGATAAAGCCTGGGGACGCAAAGAATTTTACCCCTTTAAAAGGTTATAAGATTCAATACTTGTAATGCAAATAGAATTCTTAGAAAACATTATATTTTTGAATATTTATATTTTTGTGAATTAATTTTGAATGAAAACATTGCTTACTTTATATTTTTGATGTTGTTGATTCTTCTGATTTTTAATAATAGATCCATGATTATTTTGTTTTCTTAATGAAATATATGGAGAAAATACACAGTATCCAAGCTCAAAAAGTATATTTAAACTAATAATTATATACATTTCTCAAGTAAACTTTGTATGTTTCATTTCTTAACCTCTCGGTTTTTATTAGATTTGGCTAAAAATACAATCATTGTTTTTTTTTTCTCAGTCATTTTATCGATGATTTTAAGATCACCGTTATATTTAGTTATTGTTTTGAAATTTATTTTTTTGGCTGACTGGATTATTTCCAAGTTCATCATACGTTTTTAACAATCGATAAGTATATAAACTTTTTAATTAAAGCGATCTTAACTAGAATGTAAAAAATACTGCGAAAAAATTTTAAAAATGTAATGTTTTGTAAACTTTATTAAAGAAAATCTCATTACAGCATTAAATACTTTAAATACACGAATAAAATTACGTACTTTGAAAAAAAATTTTGGAAACTGCGTTAAAATTGGGACAAAATCAACGCACTTTGAAAAAATTTTTCAAAGTGCGTTAAATTTGGACCAACTCAACGCACTTAAAAGAAAATTTTCAAAGTGCGTAAGAGTCTACATCAATATATTTTACCATGGAGATACTTACACTACTGGAAGAAAAAAGTGCTGAGGAATCACAAATTTTACTGATAATATTTGATAATTACTCATACGGTGCTGTTCTTGCTGATAATTACTGATAATTACTGCTGTTGCTGATAATTTTAGTTGTTGCTGATAAAGACTGATAATTACTTTCGTCTTTACTGTTGAGTTTGATAAATACTGATAAATACTGTTGATGTGCTATCGTTGCCGACATTTACTGATTATTACTGTGGCCACTTTTTTTTAAGCTGGGAAGTAGCTAAAATAGCCTGAGAAATTATTACTTTTTTAAGAAAGTATTTTATTAAAAACTATTACCGTATACTTACAAAATAAATTATTCTAGATGAAAAATTAAAGGCATGTTTTGTCTTCATATTAAATGAGTAGGCCTAATAGTATATTAATTTTAGTATAATCATTTTTATATGATGATGTTCAAATTAGATCATAAAAAGCTTTTAGGGGGCATCTTTGTTAATGGTTGTAGTTATTCTTTCTCGAGGAGAACTGAACATGTACATGTATGAGCTCTATTAGTTGTGTACACCCCCCCCCCCCCCCCTCTCGAATTACATACAATTCTCAATTTAATAAGACAGTATGAAATATTTTTAAAAAAAATGTATTCATGGAGCATACAGTATGTCCGTTTATTGACGAATGTGTCAAGTTCAAAAATTAATTAAATTATCTTTAATTTCATAAATTATAATATCTTATTTACTTTTAGCTAGTGCGCTCTAGATCTCTGATTTTGCCATCCATGCAAATTTTATACAGACTGTATTATTGTGTGGTATCAACACTTTTTTAGACTTTCTTTCGCTTTTTAAAAAAAAATATTTGCAAAGCCATCAGTTCACTATTAATCTTATGCAGTGGGATTTTCAGTTGATAATATAAAATATGCGTCTTTCTTTGTTGATAGTAGTTAGTACAACATAGAACGGGCCTATGGCTTGTACGCTGCCGATAGCTTCGAGATCAATTTAAACAACTGCTAGAACATGTTATACATGCCCCGTTGGCCAGTCAGTATAAAAAATAAAATAAAACTGGAAGTTTCTTTTTCCATAAATGCCGTCTTGCTTGTTGTTTTGGGATACACATGTCAACCACGTGTAAGAGTTCTACTTTCGTTTTGAGAATCAGGTCAATTATTAGTACATTCTTTACGCCGTACGACAGAGTAGAAAATAATTTAATTTGGACAAAAACTATAATTATACCCCCCGCTTGAAAAGCGGGAGGGTACATGTATATAGTAGTCAATTCCGTCCGTCCGTCTGTCCGTCTCTTACGCTTTCGGGGTACCCATCTCTTATCCGCAACTCCTCTCATACCACTGAATGAAATTTGATGAAACTTTCACAGAATCTTTATTACATATTGCCATTGTGCACCTCCTATTTTACGTTTTCCATCGACACATATTTTGGTTTTCACGGCCACAGCAAAACATGGACTTTGTCATTATAACTATATGGAGGCGGGGGGTATCATTTAGTGAGCTCATCGCTCACAGTACCTCTAGTTTGTTTTTCATTCCACGTTCTCCTTGTCCAGGGCCTTTGTATAAACGAACAATACAGGTTGGATGCTTATTAATTCGATTTTACTTGAATGTACATGTAACACAGAAAGGGGGATGAAATGCTGCTAACGACGAAAGGTTGATTCTTTAATTTTATGTTGTATACATCATACATGCTATAATTGCTTATTTCATATTTTTATACACATGCACATAAAATAAATTTAGCGAATCAATGAACGAAACAACATTCAGAACATGAATTTTATCCATGAGTCCGATAAACAACGTCATGTTACATGTACCAACATTTAAAATTCATAAAGGATTCTGTTTCGGATTTAAGAGTGATGTCGAGTTTCCTTGTTTCTGAATTATGTTCAGATAATTCTAATAATATTACAAACGTTGCTTTCACTATCCCATCTAATTCTTTTAAATTTACATTTACATTTAATTTTTGCAGAATTTTTTTTTTATTATAAGATGAAGTCAAATGTTCCGTGTCAATATCTCGTGTCCGTTTCACGGGCCCCAAACCATCATTAACAAAACACCCCTCCCCGGAGTATTCCTTTTATATTTATCTCACGAAATGTGCTTAAAATGAAAAAAAATTATAATTACTGAACTAAGATAGGTAGATTATGCAGATTAAAATAATTATTAAATCTGTACAATGTTCATGAATTGAAACTTCATTTCTTTTTTCCTCCCTTTTTACAGCATTTTTTTGCTATCAAAAATATTCTATCAAAATTAAAATTACACTCTGGATAAGTTTTTTTTTATAAACTGGTAAAGATTGTTTCTGCTCAAAGTAGCAAGTACAATGTAGGTCGTTTGTTAATTGCGTATACCAGTAGCCGCAGACGAAGAACAATAGGTGATTAGTGTCCATTGATACGCTGAACACTACAATTTACATTGAATATACAAGATTAGTTGTACCCCGTTCTACCCCAAGGCCGAAGACATGTTCACAACACAGCCAAATCACAGGTTGATCATCGATTTCTGATCAATGAAAATCAATTTGAATGATCATCCAAGATTGAAATCGATCAAATTGATCATTAACCTTATTAACATAATAGAGTACACAAGGTCTCATATCTTATTTCTCATTTCATAAAAATTGAATTTTTTTTAAAAAATGAGATTTTGGAACATAATGAATAAAAGTTTTGTGTCATGAAATTTAACAAATCATCGACATCAAAATTTTATATTTTTAAACACTTGTGTGCCTCTGCACTTATACTGGCACTAGGAATTCTGTACACTAAATTTAAATCAACCCCCATCTGCCGGTTGCATATGTGGTGTGTTTACCCTATACATGTGCATGCAGAAGAGTTATATTCTGGGACAGTCTACAACGGAAGCCCAGTAGTGCAAACCAAAAATAAATAAAGAAAAAACGAAAATATTGAATAAAGAGAAACGAAATTATTAAAGAAAGAAAAACGAAATAAATATATAAAGAAAAACGAAATTATTAAATAAAGGAAAACGAAATTATTAAATAAAGAAAAACGAAATTAATATATAAAGAGATACGAAATTAATATATAAAGGAAAACGAAATTATTAAATAAAGAGAAACGAAATTATTAAATAAAGAGAAACGAAATTAATATATAAAGAAAAACGAAATAAATATATAAAGAAAAACGAAATTATTAAATAGATCATTTTGTTTTTCTTTATTTAATG
>NW_026940605.1:0-12170 GCF_032062105.1 Saccostrea cuccullata | reverse complement strand
ATCAACCAGGCTATTTATCTATCTTCGGACATCAATACAGGAAGAGTAAAGGAACATTGCAAAAACTTACTTTAACATTATATTAACTTTTGCACAATACCAGGACACTGAACGGAAGGAAGCTTATGTTTATATTATAATTTATTTTATAAAGTTCCATGATTTTGACCAAATTTTTTGTATAACTTGTTTACTTGAATCTGATTTGTTTGTTTCATATGTAAATGAGTATCATGTATTGTACATTATAAAAATGACAGTTTAATAGGGGTACCTTTCCGTAAAAGTAAATAAACCCGTTAATCGGATTAAAATGACAGTCTAACTTTAACAAACGCTCACTCTCTCGCTCTAATCTGGGTCGCACTTCTCAGAGCAGGGCTCTTCGGAGCAACGTTCTAGGAGGGATCACGAGGCACTATACGATCACGAGCCATCCATGTATTGTACCTTAAAAAATACTAGCTACGGCGACCTGCGATTTATCTTTGCTTTTAACCACTATACGATCATTGTTTGTATTCTCTACTTATTTCACTACTGTTTAAATAAACTCTAAGAAAAGACTTTTTCCTTGTCATTGGTTCACACCAGCTGTTCTCCCGATTTATTGCCATTCGATCAAGTTTGGGATGAAATAGAACGACGTATACGCCGTTTGCCAAATCAGCCAATGGCGTTGGCTGATATAGGCCAGGCCTTAACGATATCTGGAACAACATCCCTCAAACATATCTGAACACTTTAGTTGCATCAATGAGGCGCCGATATCAAGCATGTGTGAATGCAAATGGTGGTCACACGCGGTATTTACTTTGTTAATTCAAGTTTGAATACTAGTGCCTTTTCAGTGTGCTGAAATTGACGTTACTTAACGTTAACAATTATGGATTAGAAAATGTTGTGACGAATACATTAATTTTGTTATCAGTATTACAAAAATAAAATCTGTTCATTGATATTTTTTATAATTTTTTTCATAATAAATATAATGCACAGTTTCTTTTTCCTTTAGTATATATACTGAATTGACTATGGATTCTCCCGTTGTTTCCCGATCATGACGAAGAGAAAACGACGGGTTTGACCCATCGGCAGGGAATACTAAATCCTTGAAGGCACTTAATCCCATCTCCGAGCTTTTGGAGGTCTGTGCTTTCTCTACATTAATTTTGAATTGTTTCGTGAATTTTTTTTCTTCAATGTTCTTCGTCACTCCAATGTTTCTGTTCTAAAATGCTTAACCTGTTAATATTTACATTTGCAAATATCTCTTAAATAAACCTATTGAAGAGAAAATATGTTCAATTCTACGTGAATGTTATTTAAGGGTCTGAGGTCATAGCGCGACCGCATTACAGAGCGAAATGTTATTTTGTCTACATATTTCTGTCACAGTTCAACTTGTTTTGGAATATTCCATTACGATGAAAAAGATATAATAATAAACCATTTGGATATTTTTCAATTACAAGATGTACAATAAATCTCCTTTCGATGTGAATAAGGTTTTGAATACTCTAATTTGCCTAGAACCGCAGTTACCTTTTTAACCCGAAATTCCTTTGGAGTTTATGTAAACTAAAACAGGCGATGTCACCGCTTTTGACTTCAAATATTTAAGGAATTTTTGAAATACATTATTCTCAGTTGCAATCATTGTTCTTTCATTATAGACAAATATTTCCTGGACTGTACTGCTTAACATGAATATAAACATTCAAATGTTGGAGAGAATTAACTTTCTTCACTAAACAATTTCTAGGTCATTGCCCGTCACAACATAGCTACGGGTGCCCGTTCGTGTAATAAATTTTTAGTTTTAATCGAAATTTATTCGTCTCATATGTAAATATAAGTAAACAACAATGTTAAAAAGTTCACTGGGAAATGAACTTTTAGTTGGTAAGTGATCAAATCTATTGAGAAGCCATTCGAGCCTGCCCGGTAGGGGCATTTTAGAGTCATTACTTGATACATGTACTTTTAGAGATTGTACGTACTTTTGGGAATTGGGACTCTATGTCTCCATATGAAATTAAAGATATCCCAGTGGGACGTAAAACAGCATATAATCAATCAATCATGGTTAACGATGCATATTTAAGTTTGATTTTGCGTAATTCTCTCGTCAGAATTTCATGCAAAGTTTCAAGGAAATGATGTACCCTCAAAAATGAAATTCACAAAAAAATAATCTCTATGGAGCAAGGCCACCACTCGCTCTAAGTACTGCAAGACACCCTTTACTCTTAGATGCTATGTACCCCTGAATAGGATAAGGACCCATGTGCTGTCACATCTACTGCCTATATCTTTCTAAATCGTTTAAATTGTGAGTGGGGGGGGGGGGGGGGCTTTGACATTCTTTATGAAAATCCCAAATTTGTTCAATGGGATTCCGATCCGGGAATTTAACAGTGCATCATCAAACACAGGCCTTGTGGTCAAAATCTTAGGGTGTTTAGCACGTAAGTGCAACGCTTTAAGGATGATTCAGACAGTTTTAGACGATATTAGACTGTCACTAGCACCGATTTCTTAGCATTTTAATCCGATATAAATTGTTTTCACGTTTCTAAAATTGATTCAGGACTATTTCATATGTACACTCTCTTACCCTTGTGTGACGGAAAACTTTAGTCCCAGACGAAGATTCAAATCACTTCCGGTATGGTTAAATTTTGTCCAAAGCTTTCAAATTGTGATGAATTGGCGACGAAAATGGCGCACAACCTTTTGAAAAATGTGTTTAAGTGGGTTTTGATACTGGTTAATATTTTTTTTTTTTAAAGTAATGTCAAAGACAATGACAAACTGAAATAAAAGTGAATAAAACGTGGTGCAGGGATGATCCAGATATCAACATTCCAACGACTTTCCCTTCTTCATCAATGGTCATTTTGCCAATGTTTTGTGTTTTTAGTGAAAGAAGGATTTGGAGAAAACGAAGAGTATTTAATATCAAAGTCCATAAAACAATACAAAATAGGTGCAGAGCAAACATGGACCTCCGAAACATCAGAGGTGGGATCCGGGGCTATGAAGGAGTGAGCATCCCCTGCTGACCTGTCACACCCGCCGTGTGCTCATTGTCATGATCAGGAAATAACGGAAATATTTGTTGTCAATTCAATGCAAAAATAACGGACTAACAATAATCCTGAAAAACGACGGTCAGCATTTGACTTAATGAAACAAGTTTTTTTTTTATTTGACAATGATCACAAAAAGATGCTAATTACACAAAACGCGTGCCTCAAAAGTATAGATTTGTTGCTTTTTAGCCTCTTCACAGCTTCACAACGATTGTTGACATATTTCAAAACGTAGTTTTACCTTTCGAGTTCAATTTTGATTTTATTTTATTATCATGTACCTAAGAACTGTCAATTTAGATAGAGGCTTCTCTTTTCTATATATTAATGTATTTGTTAAGACATCATATGACATTTTTTATTAAATCGGTCATGGACAATTTTCTGAAGTATTTCACATAAATCGTGTCGGTGCATCTGAAACAAAAAAAAAAAACACAACTCATAACATAACATCTCGTGTTTGCAGTGACTTGACATCAAATTTTATTGAGATGTCATATATCTATGGTTTAGGGAAGTAAAGACACAGCAGAGTACATTGCGATATTCTATGAGAAGCTTTAAAAATGTTGTGTAGAAGGTGATGGTACATGTAGAAAAGTTGAATTAATTCTTAGTGGTTGTTTTTATCTCCTTCGCCGTAGAGCATGTCACAGCAATGATTCAATATAGATAGATAGGATAGGTACTCACTTTGCCCAACCTCTATCATAATCACCTATTCAACTGTTTATGCAGCGGTAAATCTATTTTATTTGGAATCTAAATTGTGTGCATTTGATTGGAACAAAAATATAACCTTTTACAAATAAAAAGTATACTTTTGAAGCTTTCTCTTTTTAAATTATTTTTTGGCAAGAATACTTCCTTTTGTAATATTAATTCTAATTAATCGCAAGAGGAATACAGTTTTTCCTCAATTTAATTCGGTCTGAACAAAACATAATAAAACCCTACATATTTGGTACCGTTTTATCGATTTTTTAATGTATATGCATTTATTAATGTGTTTCAATCAAAATACACGATCAAAAATTAATTTCAATTTAAATACAGTTTATCTCCTACTCAACCAGGAAAGCAATAATATTAAATTTCATTGATTAAACCTTTCCTATGTTTTTCAAATGACGTCATTTTAATGACAGAGAGTTTCAAAATGTAGACTTTAAACAAGATTTGCTCAAATTCCGGCACGTTAAGGTTTTTGTCAGTACCCTTCATTTTTTACATGAAAAACTTCATTTGCAGTGAAAATGGAATACTTTTCGACATAAATGAATGAAGGTGATAACGGAAAGCTGAAATCATGTCGTTTGTCAAAAAATGTTCCCAAACAGACAGGCAAAACTAAAGGGAAGATAAATGTAAAAGAGAGGGAGAGACAGAGACATAGAGAGATGCATAAATGTATCGAAGCTAGAATATTATGCGTTGTTTAAGGCAGTCTGCAAACCCCTTACACACTACATGCATTCACTTATCCCTTTAGTATAAAACTTTAAATTTTAGGATTTTTTTCCAATTTACTCAAATCATTTAAAATTTATATCGATTATACTGCTTTGAATTTCGAACAACACTACTATAGAAACTATTAAGAGAGAACTAATCAATTATAAATAGGCAGACCTTAACGACATCTCTATATGTTTCAAATAAAAAGTTATTTGTCATGGTGGAACACAAAGAAAACAGTATTTGACCGACATAGCGCTTTAAAGAACTGTAATTATCTTACGATGATCAGTCTCTACCGTTTTGGACAATTCCTTGCTCTGTTACAGATATGCTACTCTCAGTGCTTCGATCCATTTGATCCAAAAACTTTGATCGTTAGCAATTATGAAAATTCCTCACGTCCAGGTTTTAACCTTTTGAGAAATGCTGACCTTTCAATGTGCATGATGATTTGTTTCAAGTTTAAATTGTGTCGCTCAGTGGATTGGATACAAGATAAAAAGATATGCCGGCTAAACACAAGATTTGACCAGGAGAATGATAGTAGTCTCATGACTAATGGCTTAACTCTTCATGTCGAAAAGGATAAATTTCCAGTGGTAAGAAGAAGATCTTGAAACTATTTCATAAAAATGAATTTAACAACATATAAAATGAGTCACAACGCCTGGTTGATTAATTTCAGCACTTGGCGGGAAATTGCCTAAACAATGTTTGTGCCGAGGATGCCATTTGTTTTGGTGGTAAATGTATACCGGTTTTAAAAGGTAATATAACACTTCAATTTATAATTTGTAGGAAATGTCTTTTAAATGTGTTATGTCTAATAGTATTTTTTTAACAGTGCCAAAGAATATCAATTTCTTCCTTAGTCTGTTTTTGTTTGTTTGGAAAGAAGATTGATTTTATGTTGCTGAACGTCCCATTTTAGAACTGCACACTGATCCAGCGGGTGAAGTGTTTGGAACATAGACCTATCTTAGTCACTTACGGCAATTGAGCAGTGAGGGTTCTCTATAGTGCCAATGCATACAATCACATTTTTATCGAAACTCTTTTTGATTTGAATCAAGCGGTATTATAGAGACAATATAATATGCAATTAATACAGGTATGTTAACTTTGCTACAATTTCGTAACAAACAAACAGGACATCTTCCTGCATAAACTCACATTATTTAATATGTAGTTATACTATCCGATCACCTCCAAATGGTGTTTATGTATCCCAAATGATTCGGTACGTGAGAGCATATTACGAGTAAAATAAAATTATAAACAATGAAAGGAAAGGCTAGTGTTCGTCTTCTTCTTTGTGTGCTGCTTAATGTCCCTCTTTTCACTCATATGGAAACGCCACAACTTGCCGATAGAGAGCTGCAATTCATAACTATTCTCTGCACTAAGGGGAAATTGAGCAGTGAGGATTCTCCTGTTGCATTACGGGATCTCGGCGTAGACAATTTAATCTGAAGGATAAGCCTCCACGTTCCGCCTTGAATTTGAACATGATCACCTCCTTTCCCAGCGCCTCTAGAGTAGAGCCATATGTGAAACAGACAGGATATTGACAACGAAGTACCGTTAAAGGCAGAGATTTTTACCGGGTGGTAAATTCCAGGTGAGGGAGGAGCTTATTTTGTACAGATGTGAATGCCTTGGGGGCTAGCACTCTACCGGTGGCCATCTGTCTCCTAATCCCTATACACAGGAAGTGATTTAATATACAGTGAAATACCGAGATGTCAAACTTTACCTGTGTTGGGGATTTTAAGACAATTTTAAAATGGTTAAATTTATTTTTGGCTGTTTGAAAGCGACCTACCCATTTAAAAAAAAACATTATGATATCATACTATAAATTCAAATATTAAAATAAAAATTGTTTTAGATGTTATTGTATGTGTTAATTTAAAGAAAACAACTCTTGTAACAACTGAATTATTCATCCCCAGGATCCTATCTATTAATTTATTAAATGAAAAGAGAACTGTGTGGACTATATGTTTCACATAAGAAAACTTCTGCACTGTATAGGCTTTGTCACCATGAAATATGCTTAAAAAGATTGCTTATAAATATTTTTATCTGTATAAAAAGGGAAATGTAAGTGACCCATGATTAGAAACATTATTTTTTAATTTAATTACTTCACACAGTGCTGCTCTAAACTTTATCACTAACATTTCCACTTAAAGATTAGCATATTAAAATAATATCGAAGTTTCATTTGAGAAAAATATAGTTTAATGTACCTAAGGTTCATATTTTTGTTCTAAGACTGCATATTATATTAATATCCCTTCAAATACAAAAGTTATATTTAATTCATAAATTATCAATCTAAAAATTTCATAGTAATACAGTAATTCTGTATATCATGTTCAGTAAACATCAAAGGATCAAATGTTAATTAGAAGGTCACCACAAGTCCCAATCAAGGTGTACAAGGTATACACAGGGATCAGTAAGTAACTATCAATCAAGTTCCAGCATCCAATGATGGACCTTCATGCACTTGATTGACAGGGCTACCCAGACCAGGTATTTTTGAAGGCGGTGCTTAAAATCTCTGCCTTTAAGGTCCCCAACAAAATTATTTTTTGGTGATAAAGAGTACACTCTTGATCAGGATGGCACTTCACTTACATCGGGCAAATTCACGTTATATTGAGGACGATGCGATTTTCATTTACTGTAGACTTTGACACGTGATGTGGAAGTCATATGAATTTAGTTCATGTATTTTTATTATTGATCTAAATTATATATACAACATATTAATTGTTTTGCTAAACATTCCCATTAGGGAGTTTAAGGGTTTATCCCTAAGTATTTTTTGCAAAAAACCTCGAAAACGAAAAGGAATCCCTGTATAGTTGTAGAAGAAAAAGTACTAGTTTTCAAAATACAGAAATCTTCAAAGTAAAATCAAGAAAAAGAGACTGGAACTCATTTTAGGGGCCGACGGGAACAAAAGTCTTTTATTGGTATACATGTAACTCTTTAACAATCGATATATTGTTATTCATTACTGAAGCAAAAATGTTTATCTCAGCAATCTACAATAATATATTTTGATTTTTATGCCATATATTACAAAACTAGGGGTCGCATGGGGCCAGAGTGCTAAATCTATGACGCTGTATAGCTCGAAAGTCGGAAATATTTTGATAAGTAATATTTAAAGAAAGATGTTCAAAACATTGTTCTGGATAATATACAAGCTTTTTATTATTGCTTAACGTTCCCTTTATGGATTCTAGGGCTGGCACTAAATTTTTCTTCTGCATATTTTTCGGGAATGTACGGAAGCCAAATGGTGTGACGTAGGAAAAATATTTTATGTGGTGGCTGCCAGAAAATTATGTGGTGTCCGCCACTTATCATTTTGCGGTCGCCACTTATATATCTCCCAGCCGCCACTTAATATCTTCCGGCCGCTTCATATTTTATCTGGCGGCCGCTGTAACGTTGAATATTGACCCGAGTTGAAAATTGACCCGGGGGTCATTTTTCAACGTTGAATATTGAACCGGGGTCATTTTTCAACGTTGAATATTGAGACTAAAAGTCGTTGAATTTATACCCGGGGTCATTTTTCAACAGCTTGATAATTTTTTTTCTTACACTTGATGACGACAACAAGTTGAAAATTGACCCTGTTGAATATTGACCCCACCTCAAAGTTTGAACATTTTTTTTAGCTGGGAAGTTGTTTAACGGGATTTATTAGTATCACTTTATTTCGTTTTCATTTTTTCCCTTTTCAAGAATAATAGAAATAAACATACAGTATCACCCCGTGTATATATGTACATTTTGATCAGTGCACGGTTTCAGTTATCCTCGCATGGGCATAGCAACGGGGGGGGGGGGGGGCAGGGGCGCTGTCCCACCCAACTTTTTTCTCAACCTTACCTTTACTATAGCAACTGTTAACTGAAAACCTGGTTGGCCCCCAGTTTTAGTGAAATGTCGATAATGAAGTATTAGAATTGGTACTGAAAGTAGTTGACACTAAAAGAAAGTAAGCCTCTACACCCCCCCCCCCCCCCCCCCCCCCCCCCCCCCCCCCCTCTCTCTCTCAATATAGGATTTTCGACTTTGGACAACTTTCATCTCCCCTCCCCCTTTTTTTTTTGCTTGTCGACTTTTTCAGGTAAGTTTAAAAAAGTTTTCTCTGGCTGCCCCCCTGCACTTTCAAAAATGATGCTTCGCCACTGCTTTAATTTTCTAAAAGGACTCCTGCAATAAAGTAAACTATATGATCACAAGAAAAAAACATGAAGTTAATATGCATTTCAGATTCTATAAATAATAACTCAAGTCTTTATGCTGTTATATAGTTAATCATGTGATCAAGTTTGAGCCAATCAGACAGCTTAGAATTAAAGGAGATATCACCTTTCCGTGCTAAATAGATGCTATCACCTATTTGAAAAAGTGGTATCACCTATTCGAAAAGGTGATATTACCTATTTGAGTTTCTTACAACAGTTATTAATGAATGCTCCCTATGATATATATTATACTACACTGGAACCAAGAAAATTCGGACTACCCAATTTTCATACATTCTCTACGATTTTCTTGTTGTATACATGATACATAAGTAAAATAAATTAATCTGTAAGCAAAAAAAACTACATCTGTTCGACGGGAAAAGGTGATATCACCCAAATGAATAAGTGATATCACCTTTTCGAACTGGTGATATCACAAATTCAAATCAAATAGGTGATATAATCTATTGGAACAGGTGATATCACTTATTCAAATAGGGGCTACTACTTTTTGCAGTAAATACCAAAACGGGGCCTCATACCTATGAATTAAATGACAGTAGTGAAAACCCAATCATAAATATGTTTTTTATGCTGTTGAATTTTGAACCGGTTTCATGATCAAAATTCAACGACCCGGCTCAGTTTTCAACGGATTAGGGTCTAAATTCAACACCTTCGGTCTCAGTATTCAACGTTGAAAAATGACCCCCGGGTCAATTTTCAACCCGGGTCAAAATTCAACGTTACACCGCCACATAAATTATTTGCAAAAGGTGAGCGTTATATATAAGAAGATGGATGTTGTTACAGCCCCTGCTTTGTATTTTCATATGGGGTTTACCTACAAAAAAAATTGTGTTCTCTGGCAATAAAACATGGAATTGTTATTAATTTAAGAACTCTAAACGAGTGTTATGTCGACAAAATCTTTTTGTCGCAAAAATTACACTGATAACATTGATGTCGCCATTTTTATTTAAACAGAACGTTTTATTTACACACAACTATTTTGTTGAAACTACAGCGTACTCCAAGCGTGCTTCCTGAAATCTCACATTAAAACAAGCGTGCGCATCAGGAAGCAAGGTGTTATCTGGCGGACGCCAAAAGTTATGTAGCGGCCGCCAGATAAATATATGGCGGCCGCGAGATCTTATGTAGCGGCCACCAGATAAAATATTTTTCCTACGTGGCAACATCGGGCTTCCGTATGAATGAAAAGTAATTTCTGAATAATTGGTCTACAAAAGGTATTAAAAAGCATGAGATCTTTAAGATAATATGAAGAAAAAAAAAAGAATTGACCACTCATCTGAGGGACTAAGAGTGCAAAAGTCTAATTAATAAGTCTTTAATATTCCATATCTTTTTAAACCTTATTGAGACAAAATCGTTCTCCATTACAATTGTTATCATTATTTTGAATAAAGATCTCAATTAAATTCTAATCTCATCTCATCAAAACTGTCAGGAGATCTTCTCGTTGATAGCAAGGATGATAGAGGACATGCTTTAATTCGTATTGCACCTGGGTCAGGATATTTTCTGGTATTGCCTAGTATGGAAGCTCTGTAGGGGGTCAAAATTCAGGATACGAATCATGAGTGATTTTTTTTTAGATGTTTGCATCATATCTTTTAAAATATAAATATTTTGTTAATACGTACATTATTTTTTTATCGTCATATTTATTCTTTTAACTTTGTTACATACATAATTGTTGGTCTTTGTTCTATAGGGTGGACACGATTTGGAGACTCAGAATATTGGTTAGGAAAGCAAAAAGTGAAATGGACGACTGCAAGCGTAAGATGCTCTTAAATTCTCTTGTGTAAACTGTTGAACTTGGTATCTTTTATGTTTCCAAAATCTGAATTATCAGCTACAAAATACACATCTTTTCCCTTTTACAATGCTATTTTTGTATGCAAGGTTAAATAAACAGCTACATATATACATTTCTATGCGAAGCAAGGATGATGCAACCATTATTAAGTAGAAAGACTTTTGATATAAGCCAGGTAATTTATAAATAAACACAATGTATTTGTAAACACTGATGCTCCCGTATAGCAATTAATGGGAATGGTTTCAATTTCTAAACGCAAGACTGACTCCAAGTCAAAGTTAAAATGTCAAATTTGTTCGTATCGAAAGGAAGATCTTGTCATAAGGAAGACACCTGTGATATATGAAAGTCCTAGTTCTATCTGTTCAAAATTTTTTGCCATGATTAAAGTGGTCAAAAAGTGGGTCAAACTTGACGGTCAGTGTCAAAAGACAGTTTTTTCGGGACAAATGACAAGACCTTTCTTAGGGTACGTATGAATTTGACCTCCTAATCTGTTGGTGCTTGGCTTCTAGTGCTTCACATGTATATTCAATGTGACAAGATCTTTCAATCAGTATACATTTTTTAACCTTTTCACATTGAGCTAAGGGTTTAATCCACTTTTGAAAACTAGAGATACTCTGAGGAATGAACTCATTTAAAGATACCCAAAACCCATCCCCGCATCCAATATATAATGACAGTACCCATGTTTTGCTATGGAAATCCCAGAATATGTGTCGTATAAAAAGGTAAAATAGGACGTGCACAATGACAATATATAATAAAGATTCTGTGGAATGTTCATCAGATATCATTGAGTGGTATGAGAGGAGTTGTAGAAATCCAGATTTTTACATACCCTCTCGCTTTTCAAGCATAAAGGTCACACTCAAGGTCACAAGTTCAATCACAAGGTCATTGACCTTGGTGTCATTTGAAAGAACTTAGTCACTAAAATGTGCATACCAAATATGAAGTTTCTATCTCTCGTGGTTCAAAAGTTATGGTGAAGATTAAAGTTTACAGACAGACAAGAGAAAAACAGTATGCGCCCCTGATCTGTCGATCCGGGCGCATAACTACCAGTTGGTAAAGTCCAATTTTCTTCACAATGGGTAGGGATATCAAAGAAAAAAAGCAGATACTTGTTACTGGGGGTCATCTCTACTAGATAATATAAAAATTTCATTTTCTCCCAGGTACCTCATTTGGGCCAAAATTCCCATGGCTTGTCACATATGATCCCTTAAGTTGTTGTTTCCACCATGGCAAGAGGTATGCGATGTGAATTTGGCCTCACTAAATAGGACTTTAAATCAATTATTGAAAAGAAAAAACACCTTTTAGAAAACTGAACTGTTTATTGATACTTTTATTAACGTTAGAGAAAATGAAGGGATGTCATGATTAGAAGCTGCAAAAAGGGTAAATATTTCTTTAAAGAAAGCAAAGACCCCTTTTTAATATCTGGAAGGTCAGACTTTC
>NW_026940604.1:0-120935 GCF_032062105.1 Saccostrea cuccullata | reverse complement strand
AGCCTCTCCGATGCACTGCTTACCATCTATATATTCCAATGTTGAATTTTCTTCTTCTTTTTAAAGGTAGGCTTCCAAAAATAACGTATTTTTGATTTGATTCAGTCAATAAGAAACTGAATAGTAGAAATGCCATTTTTAAATTTACTTTTAGACCGACTGTGAAAGGCGAATCAAATGTGGGATTTCAAATTAGCGTATCTACATACATATCCTTCGCTCTTGGTTTATGTGTGTTAGTTTTAGTGGGCATATTATGTAAAAAATTAAAAGGTTAGTAAACTTGGTTTTATTTTTAATCACAGTAAATACACTTGTAAATCGCTGTCGTTATTTTTATGTTGCTATTGTCATTTATATTGCACTTTTTAATTTAATTTCATAGCAGAGAGGGGAGGGAATTTGCAGCAAACTGGCCAAAATTCTAAAGGTAAATAAAAACGATACTTTGATGTGTAAATTTTGTTGTTTTGTTCAACATCCCTTCCAGATTTTTCACATTTACATGAACATGTATTGTGAATCCACCACTGCAGATAGAGGACTGCAAATTTAGATTTGTTTTTTGCAATTATAATCTTTGTACTGTGAAAGATATTTTTAATGAAAGCAACTCCTGCGACTCGGAATAATGTTTGATATAGTTTAATCGTAAAGACCGGTCACCATGACGCAGAATGGAATCAAATTCGCGAAGGAAAAAAAACAATTGTGAATCTAATAGCTTCTGGGTAAGAGGCATTGGTGTAAAGGTTAGACTCTATTGACTTTAAAATAAAATCGTGTTTTTTTTTTGTTTTGAAATATTCTCTGATCCTGTGTATTTAATAGATAAGCTACACTGTAAGTGCATGGCTATGATAAGAGAGAAATCCTTAAGCACAATTATTGGATTCAGATAGGAAAGAAATTCTTTTGAATGTTTATTTGAAATGCATATTTAATCTTTTTTCCTATGGGTAGTTAAATATAGCTATCTATACCATGATTATGATGAGAAAAATGTCTCTTTCAAAAAGTAAACGATTGGAAATGGAACACAAATACCTTATCATTGTACATGTATTAATCTTAATAGACTACATGTAATAATGGGAATAAAATGAGTGTAGTTATTGTGCTTAAAGAAGAAGGTATGGTTTTCATACAAATTTTGCCCTGTGATTTTCTAAAAAAATGAATCTGGTCTAAAAGTTGAAAACTCGATACATGCTTTCTGAATAATTGAAATTCAATGCAGAATAATTATACCAGTCATTTTTCTCACATGTGTTTTTAAATGCTAAGTATGACGTCATAAACATGTGCATTTTCCCGTATTTTTTTGCAGAAGACACCAATTTTCAATGGAATTTTCTTTCAGATAACATTGTCCACAGGCATCGCCCACAAAGATCTTGAAATATGTGATTTGTTTTTGAATTTTGCACAAAATATCAAAAAATTAACGTGAGCGACGGCTGTGGACACTGTTTTCTAAAGGAAAATCACCCTTGAAATGTGCCATTTTGAGGCTTTTTTCTGTTGAAAATAGAGAAATGCTTCTCATTAATGACATCATATTTGCAGAATGGTAAACGTTCATGCCATATTCTTTCCTGATTTATCAGAGTCATTCATTTTACTAATATTTAAGCGAGTTTCAAAACTTTTTTATTTCATTACATTTTTAGGGCGCAATAAAGCTAAAAACCATAGCTTCTGTATGCTTGGGGATAGTAAAAAATGGGCGCTAGAACTGACAAGTAATTTAAAAAAAATGTTTCTAAGCACTTAATCAATTATTTTGCTGATCCCTTATCATTCTATTTCTTCTGTATTTGAGCAGCTTAGCTACACTATAAGCTGATTCGTTTTATTCAATTATCAACGTCGGAATCCTGTTATACTGTAATGTTATATTCGAGTGATAGTGAAATGAAAGGTGCTTTAGCGAAAAATTAAAAATGGAGATAAAGTTCAGTTATCAAGCTAAAAAATCAAACAATAGAGATTCGATGCATGTAAATCCCGAACTTCTACAGTTATACAGACCATAAGAAATGTTGACTTTAAAAGAGATTATTATACCTCTACCGATTTTTCACTATATACAAAAAGTAAATCGATATATTTTGCTGATTTCCTGAAAATCACAGTGAATAAACCGATTCCCTGCAAAACAGACTGATTCCCTGCAAAAAAAAGTACGTTTTTTGATGAACTGATACACACCTATTCGGAACACTTAGCATTTTCTTTAAACTTACGACAAACTTAGATATGTTCCGAATAAACTCATGAATATTCATTATTAATCGAAATGCATCGCGAGTCAACTGGTCCCAGATCTATCAAAAAGAACCAGTTTACTGGTAGCAAACGACAACAACACTGAACATGGCGAGCAGATTTGCGGTACTAGGAGACGACGATTTAGACAAATTACTGGATATGAGGGACAGTAAGAACACTAAACAAATTATAAAAGCATCATTAGAAGTACTGAAAGCATACATGTTAGAGAAAAATATGAATTTTGATGAATGTATCTCGTTTTCTACGGAAGAAATGGACTGTCTCATAAGGAAATTTTACGCGCGGAAACTAAGAGAGTTAACGGCGAAGTTTATGCAAAAAAATCTATGATTTCGCTTCGTTATGGACTACAGAAACATTTTTTGAAAACAAGAAAAGAAGATATAATCAATGACGAAGCTTTCAAAACCTCCAACGAAATGTTTAAGGCTGTTCTCGTTAAACTGAAGAAAGATGGTGTCGGTGAATCAAAACAGAAGGAGCCAATTACGCCAGAAGATTTATCCAAGCTATATGACACAGAATTTTCAACAGAAACTCCTACAGCACTACATAAAAAGACAATATTTGAATACATTTATTATTTCTGTAATAGGGGGCGTGAGAACATTAGGGAATTTCAGAAAGAGGACTTTACCATTTCAACAGATTCCACAGGAAGAGAATATGTCACTGTCAGAGAAAGACAGACAAAGAACCATAGGGGGGATGATTTAATGGACACCTCTGTAAAACAGGGAAGGATGTATGATCGTCCTGGTATGTACAAATTTATTTACAAAATTTTGCTTAATTAAACATGTTATAAATGTGTATCAGTTTAATGTTAAATTTTCGTGCTATTTACTAACAGTATCCATGTAAATAAAACAAATTTTAAAATCTGAAACCTTATTCAATCATCATTCATGATCAATGCAAGTAACCAATTGTAATTTGTGTATACTTGTTTTTTTTCAGGAGATCCCAATTGTCCTGTAGCATCGTTTAAGAAATACCTTGGCAAGCTTCATCCTAATAATCCGAACTTCTGGCAGAGGGCAAAGAGAAAATTTGATGAATCTGATGAAACATGGTTCGACAATTCCCCAGTTGGGAAAAACGCTTTGTATGCATTCATGGCAAATCTGAGTGCAGAGGCTAAACTCAGTAAACGCTACACTAACCACTGCATTAGAGCAACGAGTAGATCAACATTAGACCATCAGGGAATTGAAGCAAGACACATCATGAGTGTGAGTGGCCATAAAAATGAAACATCAATCAAGTCTTATAGTTCCAAGTTGAGTGATCAGAAAAAACGCGAAATGTCGGACATTCTTGGTAAAAACATACATTCCTCTAAAACTGTGTCTACAGTGCCATCAACATGTGATCCGCCTACCACCAACGACGCACGTTATCCACAGCTCGACTTCCTTGAATGCGACATAGTCAAGGAATTGCTTGAAAATGATTTTTCACTGGATCACGTTCCATGTGATAGTCTTCCTTCGAACACAAGTCTGACAAATACACTCTCGAGTAACACCAACCAGTTCAAATTTTCAAACTGTAATGTTACTTTCAACTTTACAAAGTAAAAAACTCAGACATTTAGACAACGAACTGATTTATTGATTCCTTTTATGGGTCACTTGTTGCATTTTGTTTTATTGTTATTTTTTATTCTGTTGGAATTAAACATTGTTACAGTATTGAATATAACTTTTCAAATGTTTTGTTTGTACGGTATAATAAAACAGTTAAAGTATATCATTGAGGGAGTCAGCAAGATTCCAGTTCCCCTCGAGCAAGCCGATTCCCATCGGCGCAAGAGCCTCGGGAAATAGACTTGCTCTTGGGGAACTGGAATCTTGCTGACTCCCTCAATGATATACTTTAACTGTATACTGTTTCATCAAATTTCCTGTCAAAGGCCTTTCTTGTTCTAGAAATTGTTCTTGTGTATCCTCGTGATAATCAAATCCACTAATCCACTTGGAGCAGGAGAAAAAGGGTATAAAGCTTCATAATTAACGCTGGTTGACAACAGGTTCAAAGTAAAAACAAAATAATTTTGTCATTATACATATAGTACAAAGTGTTACAAATATCTAACAAAATATTTGCCTGAAAGTGATAGGAAAGCCCTAGAGTGGAATGCAAAAGGCAGATGGTAACATTTTGCTACAGGGTTTTCCTGTCATCTAAGAACAAATGCATGCATTCTGATAAAGTAACTTGAGAACCCATGTTCTTTATGTATATGACATTTTTTACATAAAAAACCACGAATGAATAAAACATGTTTCAGTGATGTTTTGAAGGCAGCTATTGACAAAAAAAGTTGATCACAAATTGATATAAAGAAAATCGTTGAATATCAAAGTTTTGTAAAGTCTATTATCGATAAAATTGGTCTGTCTGTTTTTAGAATCTTAATCTACTGGTGAGCGAATTGTTTGGACAGTATTTCTGTCCCAGAATTTGCAACAGATTGTCAACAGTTATGATTAATAAAAACAGATTTTTAAGCCTTTCGTTGTAACTTATTTCATCTCTGTGTATAGAGGTCTTCATTTGCCTCTCTCTGGAATAATAAGGAATAATAAGGACACACACAAATGTTCTAACTTGCATATACAGTAAGTCTAAGTTTAATGTTAAGTTTAAAGTTTAAGTTAAACTCAATTTAAAACAATTTCTTTACATTTATATTTAGATATTTATTTCACTATCTGTTAATAAATAGAAAAAATGATAACAAGAGAAACATCATAAAAACTGCATTTCCATATGGTATATTTAATACAGTATTTGTACAAGTAAAATACCTAATATATGACGTCATAAATATTGAAAAAGTAATTGTCGAAAGAAAATAAAACTTAAGGAGATTATATGTTAAACAAATATATGGCGATTAGTTAAAAGGCATATGCTTTGATTATCATGCGTGAGATAAATGCTGACGGACGCTTTTCATACTTTTCATAATTTAAGGTTCTTGAACTAAGAAGGGGGAGACATTTTCAGTTTCTGCTCTCTAATTATCTTTTATATAGATGTACGATGTACATGTAAGACTTAGAGATGCAATTGCAGATATTTTATTAGAAAATACGGGTCAAGTTCCCATTTGGTATTCGTTCAATAGTTTTTGACAGAGGTATCTTTCTTGATTTTAGAAAAAAGATATTTTAAGTTTTGCTATTTTAATGTCTGAAGGAATGTATGTACACGTATGACATTGCAATAGGAATTACATGCATGTATGCAAGTATTTTTCTAGAACATACATGTCATGTTTGAAAAAGGTTCTAGGCCGATGATGTTTCACAGTTCGTCCCCTTGAGCTTGAAATGAAACAATTCACAATTTCTTTTTTTATTATGCATCTCGGCGACAAATGACTGCTTTTGGAGCCATTCGAAGCATTCCAACATATATAGTTATCTATACTTTGATGTAATTGTTTGCTTTTTTACAAAATAAAAAAGGTAAGATTCAAACCAAACTTATGCTATTTATGTATCGAAAAAAAATCACTGCACATTTCTTGCTTCTCCTCATTTATTATATTTATTTTTTTTTTATTATTATTTTTCAGTTGAAAGCCAGGAAGAAAGTGAAGAATGGATGTTAGAACTAAAAGGGCATCTTTGAATCTTTGGGAAATGAAGATTTTCTGTTAACATTTCTCAAATGAAATGTTAAGAGGCATAATATGTTAGACAATTCTTAATTTTTGTTAAATAAAATGATTTTGTACAGTGTAGACAATTTAACTTAAGCGAAACACATTTCTTTTACATTGTGAACATTATATTACTTTAAAGGATATAGATATTGGAGTCAATATTCCAGATATAAACTTACTATTGACATGGCTGTCAGTGATTTAATACTGGAAATGATATTCATGTAGATGTATAATGTGCACCATCATGTTTCGTTTACCTATAAAAGTCGTATGTTTAGGTATGATAATTTTACATTCGATTATGTATACCATGCCATCAAGACAGAAAAAGCAATGCCAAGGTGTACGATGGAGAAATCAACGGAAATTAGATGTATACAAAAACAAAAAAATAATAATGCTGATTCATTTTTGTAAAGCTTTTTTTATTGCCAGAGGAATTTAACATTTATAGAAATTACATTGTATACTTCAATCTACTTTTAATCATTTTGGTAACGTTATTTAAAAGTAACGTGATAAATGCAGATAATGTGTACTTCATATAGTTCATATACAAATTTCAATATCTCAATGACAATTTCAATGAAAAACATTAGGTAATTAATTTTTTCTTTATAACCTTTCTGAAAAGTACTTGTGTATGAATGACATTTTGTATTTTATAAGGTAAAATGTCATATAATGAAGATCTATGTGAAATATGTGTGACCATTTTATAGTATTTTATGCATTTGTTAAATGCAGAGGTACAAGTGCTGAACAATATTCTTCTGTTTGAATGACTGTAGTCTGATATCATAAAAGAACAAATATGTTGCTCTGTGAAAGATTGAAGCGTCTTATGGCTTTTTTGAACATTGTTGGTGTTGTTCCTTTTCATATATAAAAATTGTCAAGTTGATAATTTTGAGAATTGTGAGTTGATTTATACATGCTTTTGTAAATATTGTTGGAATTCTATAAAAATGAGCAAAAGATACTGCGTGTGTGAGTTATATCGGTATATTTGTTGCACTTCATAAGAATCCTTACAAACAAAAGAATCCTTACAAACAAAGATACATTGCAGGTTCCATTAAATGTTCAACCAAGCCTCTTTCGTTACTTCTCACTAAAATATTGACAGTAGTGAAGGAAAAACTTCAAGAGTACTGTGCAACTATATATTCAAGAAGTGGTGTAAATCAGATGTGGATACTTAAAAATTCTAAAGAACTTTTGGATAATTTGAAATCACAAAACTTTACAAAAATCAACAGCATAAAAACTTACGACTTTTTAACTTTATACACAACAGATCCCCACGACAAATTAAAATCCAGGCTTTTTGATATCATTGACAGCTGCTTCTTCAACAAAAATGGAACTCGTAAGTTTACTTACCTCGTCATTGGTCATTTGAAGAATTATTTTGTTCAACAGATTCTGATTGCACACATAAGTACTCTGAAGTTGACATCAAGAAGATGCTTGAGTTTCTGATTGACAATATCTATGTGGTTTTTGGAGACCAGGTATTCCAACAATCTATTGGAATTCCCATGGGTACAAATTGCGCTCCGTTATTAGCAGACTTATTTTTATATTCATATGAAGCAGAATTTATGCAAAATCTTTTGCGTGAAAAGAAGAAAACACTTGCTGTGGCCTTCAACTCGACATTTAGATATATCGACGACGTATTATCAATTAATAATGATAATTTCCATTCCTACGTCGACACGATTTATCCTGGTGAGCTTGAGATAAAAGATACCACAGAGTCCGACACTTCTGCTTCATACTTAGATATTTTACTTGAAAAAGACACTAATGGTAATCTAGCAACCAAGCTATATGATAAACGTGATGACTTTAACTTTTCTATCGTCAACTTCTCTTACTTATGCAGCAATATACCTTCATCACCTGCATACGGAGTATTTATATCTCAGTTGATTCGATACGCAAGAGCATGCTCTACGTATGAACAATTTCTTAAACGAGGTAAATTATTGACAAGCAAGTTGATGAAACAAGAATATCAACAGTCTCGTTTAAAGTCATCATTTCGTAAATTCTATGGTCTATACAATGACCTTGTCAGCAAATACAATTTATCATTGAATAAAATGCTGACTGACGTTTTTCATACCAATTGTTAGTCCATTATTTATACACTGAATTGACCAAGGATTTTTTCCGTTATTTCCTGATTATGACAACGAGCACACGGCGGGTGTGACCGGTCGGCAGGGGATGCTCACTCCTCCATGGCACCTGATCCCACCTCTGATGTTTCGGAGGTCCGTGTTTGCTCTGCTCTTATTTTGTATATTTGTTTAATGGACGTTGAGATTGAATACTGTTCGTTATTTCCATATCCTTCTTTTAACCACCGAACATGTATCTCTGCTGGTGGACAATTTGTCTCCGAGGATACTTGTCGTTCGGTACTTATTCATGCATGAGTACACAGAATAACGAAATGATAATGGCAGGCGCGTCGCCCAGTATAAAAAGGCGTCACTCCTTTGAGTCTATAAGGGACACAGACTCAAGGGGTTCATTTGGTGCCCCTCGTATTATCCTCAGGGATATTAAACATATGTCATATGTACAGTCTTCAGATTCCCAGTTTTGGTATAAAACCAATACATCATATACCAAATTGAAAGAGTGTAAAGTTTCTATTAAAAATATATTGGATGATTCCTTTTCCGATCCAATGTCTTCGGTTTCAAAATGTTCTGTGCGAAACTGTAAAACCTGTGACATTTTGATAACTGACACTTCTTTCACCAGTAATCTTACTGGACAGAGCTTCTATACCAAAACTTGGGAAAATCTGAACTGCAAATATTCTAATGTTGTCTATGGAATAGAATGTAATCTGTGTGGACTTATTTATGTCGGTGAAACCAAGGGATCGCTTAACAAAAGAATATCAGGTCATCGATTTCAAATAAATCATGGTGGTCAGCAGCTTTTATACAAACATTTTAATTCACCTGATCATTCTATTTTATCAATGAAAGTTAGAATTCTGGAAAAGATTTATCACCACACAAATAGTCCGTCGTTGAGTACACCTTTCCGTAGACAACGTGAAGAATTTTGGATTAGGAAGCTAGGGACAGCCTTTCCCTATGGATGTAATGACAATGTCGATAGTGTTGGAAATCTTACAAGCCCGCAGTGTAATAATGTAAATGTGATGGGACTTTTTAACAATACTCAGAGACGTAAGCGTAGTCATGGACATCGTTCGTACAATAAACCTGCAATACACGACGTCTCTTTTGATTCATTACTACCTTATGTAAATCAACAGTTAGGTCTACATCATATTCGAACCAAACTTTACTCTGTCCCTTTGAAACTTTTAAATAGTCTTCTTGAAAAGACCAAGGAACATCCAAATTTAGATTCCTCGACACCTGAATATAGGCTCGGTTCTGTGATTATGGATATTGCACATCATAGGCTTTTTAAACCCGCACGTTTCACGGAAGAAAATGCAGCTAAAACAATCCGTCTTTTCCTTAAACTTCAATATGCCAATAAAGGAATTGACGCGGTTAATATAAGTAATATTCTTAGTCACAAAAGGGTCCAGTCTTGTCTTCCACCATATTTCAAGTTAAAGACTACGCCTTGTATTTCCTACAAATATACATCGACCATTGCTTCCAAACTTTTCAATTACAAAAACACTTTACATGGCCTGGATGTCGACTATCTGAAAAATAATCCCCCTTCGTGTTCATGTTCTTCTTCGCCCTATAACTATTGTCCTGCTGGACACGTTATTACAGGTGACGTAAAAATAGTTCGTAATGAGGACCTTAGATCACTTATTTTAAAAGGTCCTAAATATAGGGAACCCCGATCCTTCAACTGGCGTCGGAATTTCATAAATATTATGGATTCTGTTGAAAATTACGCCAGACGATGGGCCAGATATGAAAAAGAAGACATTGACACCTTGTCAGAATGGATTAAATGTATCAGATCCATGTTAAAGTCACGTATTAAAAGATTGAGGGGCAAAATGAAAACCATCTATCCTTCTGTGTTCAATAAACCAGAAGTGAAAAAAGAATTAGATAGATTACACGATCAATACGTACTGGTTCCTGCCGACAAAGCAGGTAACAACATTGTCTTCGTTTGTAAGGCTCATTATATAAATTGCATTCTAAAAGAACTTGGATTTAATTCTACAAGTGGTAATCCTACTTATACATATACTTCTCTTTCTAAGGAAGAAATTCTTCAAAATCACCTGTCAGTTTTGAATACCTTTAATATTTCACAGAGCCAAAATGAATCTGAACTACCTTATATATATTGGATTCCGAAACTTCATAAGAATCCTTACAAACAAAGATACATTGCAGGTTCCAGTAAATGTTCAACCAAGCCTCTTTCGTTACTTCTCACTAAAATATTGACAGTAGTGAAGGAAAAACTTCAAGAGTACTGTACAACTATATATTCAAGAAGTGGTGTAAATCAGATGTGGATACTTAAAAATTCTAAAGAACTTTTGGACAATTTGAAATCACAAGACTTTACAAAAATCAACAGCATAAAAACTTACGACTTTTTAACTTTATACACAACAGATCCCCACGACAAATTAAAATCCAGGCTTTTTGATATCATTGACAGCTGCTTCTTCAACAAAAATGGAACTCGTAAGTTTACTTACCTCGTCATTGGTCATTTGAAGAATTATTTTGTTAAAACAGATTCTGATTGCACACATAAGTACTCTGAAGTTGACATCAAGAAGATGCTTGAGTTTCTGATTGACAATATCTATGTGGTTTTTGGAGACCAGGTATTCCAACAATCTATTGGAATTCCCATGGGTACAAATTGCGCTCCGTTATTAGCAGACTTGTTTTTATATTCATATGAAGCAGAATTTATGCAAAATCTTTTGCGTGAAAAGAAGAAAACACTTGCCGTGGCCTTCAACTCGACATTTAGATATATCGACGACGTATTATCAATTAATAATGATAATTTCCATTCCTACGTCGACACGATTTATCCTGGTGAGCTTGAGATAAAAGATACCACAGAGTCCGACACTTCTGCTTCATACTTAGATATTTTACTTGAAAAAGACACTAATGGTAATCTAGCAACCAAGCTATATGATAAACGTGATGACTTTAACTTTTCTATCGTCAACTTCTCTTACTTATGCAGCAATATACCTTCATCACCTGCATACGGAGTATTTATATCTCAGTTGATTCGATACGCAAGAGCATGCTCTACGTATGAACAATTTCTTAAACGAGGTAAATTATTGACAAGCAAGTTGATGAAACAAGAATATCAACAGTCTCGTTTAAAGTCATCATTTCGTAAATTCTATGGTCTATACAATGACCTTGTCAGCAAATACAATTTATCATTGAATAAAATGCTGACTGACGTTTTTCATACCAATTGTTAGTCCATTATTTATACACTGAATTGACCAAGGATTTTTTCCGTTATTTCCTGATTATGACAACGAGCACACGGCGGGTGTGACCGGTCGGCAGGGGATGCTCACTCCTCCATGGCACCTGATCCCACCTCTGATGTTTCGGAGGTCCGTGTTTGCTCTGCTCTTATTTTGTATATTTGTTTAATGGACGTTGAGATTGAATACTGTTCGTTATTTCCATATCCTTCTTTTAACCACCGAACATGTATCTCTGCTGGTGGACAATTTGTCTCCGAGGATACTTGTCGTTCGGTACTTATTCATGCATGAGTACACAGAATAACGAAATGATAATGGCAGGCGCGTCGCCCAGTATAAAAAGGCGTCACTCCTTTGAGTCTATAAGGGACACAGACTCAAGGGGTTCATTTGGTGCCCCTCGTATTATCCTCAGGGATATTAAACATATGTCATATGTACAGTCTTCAGATTCCCAGTTTTGGTATAAAACCAATACATCATATACCAAATTGAAAGAGTGTAAAGTTTCTATTAAAAATATATTGGATGATTCCTTTTCCGATCCAATGTCTTCGGTTTCAAAATGTTCTGTGCGAAACTGTAAAACCTGTGACATTTTGATAACTGACACTTCTTTCACCAGTAATCTTACTGGACAGAGCTTCTATACCAAAACTTGGGAAAATCTGAACTGCAAATATTCTAATGTTGTCTATGGAATAGAATGTAATCTGTGTGGACTTATTTATGTCGGTGAAACCAAGGGATCGCTTAACAAAAGAATATCAGGTCATCGATTTCAAATAAATCATGGTGGTCAGCAGCTTTTATATAAACATTTTAATTCACCTGATCATTCTATTTTATCAATGAAAGTTAGAATTCTGGAAAAGATTTATCACCACACAAATAATCCCTCGTTGAGTACACCTTTCCGTAGACAACGTGAAGAATTTTGGATTAGGAAGCTAGGGACAGCCTTTCCCTATGGATGTAATGACAATGTCGATAGTGTTGGAAATCTTACAAGCCCGCAGTGTAATAATGTAAATGTGATGGGACTTTTTAACAATACTCAGAGACGTAAGCGTAGTCATGGACATCGTTCGTACAATAAACCTGCAATACACGACGTCTCTTTTGATTCATTACTACCTTATGTAAATCAACAGTTAGGTCTACATCATATTCGAACCAAACTTTACTCTGTCCCTTTGAAACTTTTAAATAGTCTTCTTGAAAAGACCAAGGAACATCCAAATTTAGATTCCTCGACACCTGAATATAGGCTCGGTTCTGTGATTATGGATATTGCACATCATAGGCTTTTTAACCCGCACGTTTCACGGAAGAAAATGCAGCTAAAACAATCCGTCTTTTCCTTAAACTTCAATATGCCAATAAAGGAATTGACGCGGTTAATATAAGTAATATTCTTAGTCACAAAAGGGTCCAGTCTTGTATTCCACCATATTTCAAGTTAAAGACTACGCCTTGTATTTCCTACAAATATACATCGACCATTGCTTCCAAACTTTTCAATTACAAAAACACTTTACATGGCCTGGATGTCGACTATCTGAAAAATAATCCCCCTTCGTGTTCATGTTCTTCTTCGCCCTATAACTATTGTCCTGCTGGACACGTTATTACAGGTGACGTAAAAATAGTTCGTAATGAGGACCTTAAATCACTTATTTTAAAAGGTCCTAAATATAGGGAACCCCGATCCTTCAACTGGCGTCGGAATTTCATAAATATTATGGATTCTGTTGAAAATTACGCCAGACGATGGGCCAGATATGAAAAAGAAGACATTGACACCTTGTCAGAATGGATTAAATGTATCAGATCCATGTTAAAGTCACGTATTAAAAGATTGAGGGGCAAAATGAAAACCATCTATCCTTCTGTGTTCAATAAACCAGAAGTGAAAAAAGAATTAGATAGATTACACGATCAATACGTACTGGTTCCTGCCGACAAAGCAGGTAACAACATTGTCTTCGTTTGTAAGGCTCATTATATAAATTGCATTCTAAAAGAACTTGGATTTAATTCTACAAGTGGTAATCCTACTTATACATATACTTCTCTTTCTAAGGAAGAAATTCTTCAAAATCACCTGTCAGTTTTGAATACCTTTAATATTTCACAGAGCCAAAATGAATCTGAACTACCTTATATATATTGGATTCCGAAACTTCATAAGAATCCTTACAAACAAAGATACATTGCAGGTTCCAGTAAATGTTCAACCAAGCCTCTTTCGTTACTTCTCACTAAAATATTGACAGTAGTGAAGGAAAAACTTCAAGAGTACTGTACAACTATATATTCAAGAAGTGGTGTAAATCAGATGTGGATACTTAAAAATTCTAAAGAACTTTTGGACAATTTGAAATCACAAGACTTTACAAAAATCAACAGCATAAAAACTTACGACTTTTTAACTTTATACACAACAGATCCCCACGACAAATTAAAATCCAGGCTTTTTGATATCATTGACAGCTGCTTCTTCAACAAAAATGGAACTCGTAAGTTTACTTACCTCGTCATTGGTCATTTGAAGAATTATTTTGTTAAAACAGATTCTGATTGCACACATAAGTACTCTGAAGTTGACATCAAGAAGATGCTTGAGTTTCTGATTGACAATATCTATGTGGTTTTTGGAGACCAGGTATTCCAACAATCTATTGGAATTCCCATGGGTACAAATTGCGCTCCGTTATTAGCAGACTTGTTTTTATATTCATATGAAGCAGAATTTATGCAAAATCTTTTGCGTGAAAAGAAGAAAACACTTGCTGTGGCCTTCAACTCGACATTTAGATATATCGACGACGTATTATCAATTAATAATGATAATTTCCATTCCTACGTCGACACGATTTATCCTGGTGAGCTTGAGATAAAAGATACCACAGAGTCCGACACTTCTGCTTCATACTTAGATATTTTACTTGAAAAAGACACTAATGGTAATCTAGCAACCAAGCTATATGATAAACGTGATGACTTTAACTTTTCTATCGTCAACTTCTCTTACTTATGCAGCAATATACCTTCATCACCTGCATACGGAGTATTTATATCTCAGTTGATTCGATACGCAAGAGCATGCTCTACGTATGAACAATTTCTTAAACGAGGTAAATTATTGACAAGCAAGTTGATGAAACAAGAATATCAACAGTCTCGTTTAAAGTCATCATTTCGTAAATTCTATGGTCTATACAATGACCTTGTCAGCAAATACAATTTATCATTGAATAAAATGCTGACTGACGTTTTTCATACCAATTGTTAGTCCATTATTTATACACTGAATTGACCAAGGATTTTTTCCGTTATTTCCTGATTATGACAACGAGCACACGGCGGGTGTGACCGGTCGGCAGGGGATGCTCACTCCTCCATGGCACCTGATCCCACCTCTGATGTTTCGGAGGTCCGTGTTTGCTCTGCTCTTATTTTGTATATTTGTTTAATGGACGTTGAGATTGAATACTGTTCGTTATTTCCATATCCTTCTTTTAACCACCGAACATGTATCTCTGCTGGTGGACAATTTGTCTCCGAGGATACTTGTCGTTCGGTACTTATTCATGCATGAGTACACAGAATAACGAAATGATAATGGCAGGCGCGTCGCCCAGTATAAAAAGGCGTCACTCCTTTGAGTCTATAAGGGACACAGACTCAAGGGGTTCATTTGGTGCCCCTCGTATTATCCTCAGGGATATTAAACATATGTCATATGTACAGTCTTCAGATTCCCAGTTTTGGTATAAAACCAATACATCATATACCAAATTGAAAGAGTGTAAAGTTTCTATTTCTAATATATTGGATGATTCCTTTTCCGATACAATGTCTTCGGTTTCAAAATGTTCTGTGCGAAACTGTAAAACCTGTGACATTTTGATAACTGACACTTCTTTCACCAGTAATCTTACTGGACAGAGCTTCTATACCAAAACTTGGGAAAATCTGAACTGCAAATATTCTAATGTTGTCTATGGAATAGAATGTAATCTGTGTGGACTTATTTATGTCGGTGAAACCAAGGGATCGCTTAACAAAAGAATATCAGGTCATCGATTTCAAATAAATCATGGTGGTCAGCAGCTTTTATATAAACATTTTAATTCACCTGATCATTCTATTTTATCAATGAAAGTTAGAATTCTGGAAAAGATTTATCACCACACAAATAGTCCGTCGTTGAGTACACCTTTCCGTAGACAACGTGAAGAATTTTGGATTAGGAAGCTAGGGACAGCCTTTCCCTATGGATGTAATGACAATGTCGATAGTGTTGGAAATCTTACAAGCCCGCAGTGTAATAATGTAAATGTGATGGGACTTTTTAACAATACTCAGAGACGTAAGCGTAGTCATGGACATCGTTCGTACAATAAACCTGCAATACACGACGTCTCTTTTGATTCATTACTACCTTATGTAAATCAACAGTTAGGTCTACATCATATTCGAACCAAACTTTACTCTGTCCCTTTGAAACTTTTAAATAGTCTTCTTGAAAAGACCAAGGAACATCCAAATTTAGATTCCTCGACACCTGAATATAGGCTCGGTTCTGTGATTATGGATATTGCACATCATAGGCTTTTTAAACCCGCACGTTTCACGGAAGAAAATGCAGCTAAAACAATCCGTCTTTTCCTTAAACTTCAATATGCCAATAAAGGAATTGACGCGGTTAATATAAGTAATATTCTTAGTCACAAAAGGGTCCAGTCTTGTATTCCACCATATTTCAAGTTAAAGACTACGCCTTGTATTTCCTACAAATATACATCGACCATTGCTTCCAAACTTTTCAATTACAAAAACACTTTACATGGCCTGGATGTCGACTATCTGAAAAATAATCCCCCTTCGTGTTCATGTTCTTCTTCGCCCTATAACTATAGTCCTGCTGGACACGTTATTACAGGTGACGTAAAAATAGTTCGTAATGAGGACCTTAGATCACTTATTTTAAAGGTCCTAAATATAGGGAACCCCGATCCTTCAACTGGCGTCGGAATTTCATAAATATTATGGATTCTGTTGAAAATTACGCCAGACGATGGGCCAGATATGAAAAAGAAGACATTGACACCTTGTCAGAATGGATTAAATGTATCAGATCCATGTTAAAGTCACGTATTAAAAGATTGAGGGGCAAAATGAAAACCATCTATCCTTCTGTGTTCAATAAACCAGAAGTGAAAAAAGAATTAGATAGATTACACGATCAATACGTACTGGTTCCTGCCGACAAAGCAGGTAACAACATTGTCTTCGTTTGTAAGGCTCATTATATAAATTGCATTCTAAAAGAACTTGGATTTAATTCTACAAGTGGTAATCCTACTTATACATATACTTCTCTTTCTAAGGAAGAAATTCTTCAAAATCACCTGTCAGTTTTGAATACCTTTAATATTCCACAGAGCCAAAATGAATCTGAACTACCTTATATATATTGGATTCCGAAACTTCATAAGAATCCTTACAAACAAAGATACATTGCAGGTTCCAGTAAATGTTCAACCAAGCCTCTTTCGTTACTTCTCACTAAAATATTGACAGTAGTGAAGGAAAAACTTCAAGAGTACTGTACAACTATATATTCAAGAAGTGGTGTAAATCAGATGTGGATACTTAAAAATTCTAAAGAACTTTTGGACAATTTGAAATCACAAGACTTTACAAAAATCAACAGCATAAAAACTTACGACTTTTTAACTTTATACACAACAGATCCCCACGACAAATTAAAATCCAGGCTTTTTGATATCATTGACAGCTGCTTCTTCAACAAAAATGGAACTCGTAAGTTTACTTACCTCGTCATTGGTAATTTGAAGAATTATTTTGTTAAAACAGATTCTGATTGCACACATAAGTACTCTGAAGTTGACATCAAGAAGATGCTTGAGTTTCTGATTGACAATATCTATGTGGTTTTTGGAGACCAGGTATTCCAACAATCTATTGGAATTCCCATGGGTACAAATTGCGCTCCGTTATTAGCAGACTTATTTTTATATTCATATGAAGCAGTATTTATGCAAAATCTTTTGCGTGAAATGAGGAAAATGCTTGCTATGGCCTTCAACTCGACATTTAGATATATCGACGACGTATTATCAATTAATAATGATAATTTCCATTCCTACGTCGACACGATTTATTCTGGTGAGCTTGAGATAAAAGATACCACAGAGTCTGACACTTCTGCTTCATACTTAGATATTTTACTTGAAAAAGACACTAATGGTAATCTAGCAACCAAGCTATATGATAAACGTGATGACTTTAACTTTTCTATCGTCAACTTCCCTTACTTATGCAGCGATATACCTTCATCACCTGCATACGGAGTATTTATATCTCAGTTGATTCGATATGCAAGAGCATGCTCTACGTATGAACAATTTCTTAAACGAGGTAAATTATTGACAAGCAAGTTGATGAAACAAGAATATCAACAGTCTCGTTTAAAGTCATCATTTCGTAAATTCTATGGTCGATACATTGACCTTGTCAGCAAATACAATTTATCATTGAATAAAATGCTGACTGACGTTTTTCATACCAATTGTTAGTCCATTATTTATACACTGAATTGACCACGGATTTTTTCCGTTATTTCCTGATTATGACAACGAGCACACGGCGGGTGTGACCGGTCGGCAGGGGATGCTCACTCCTCCATGGCACCTGATCCCACCTCTGATGTTTCGGAGGTCCGTGTTTGCTCTGCTCTTATTTTGTATATTTGTTTAATGGACGTTGAGATTGAATACTGTTCGTTATTTCCATATCCTTCTTGCAGGGGTGGTTTACATATAATCTATGGAATGATGGAATAACAACCAAATTTTCAACTGTTTAATATTGTAGATGTTCAAAAAATAAATGACCCTATAAAATAAAACAATAATATTGATTATTACATTTTACCCGCGAAATACTGTAATTTATTCATTGAATAAAAATGATATCCTGTCACAGTGTGAAAGGATATAAAAATGATATCCTGTCACAGTGTGACGAATATCAGAAGTGCTGTTTTCCTAAGTACAGATTTATATAATAATACAATGATGTTTTCATAGTTATATATTTAAATTTTATTGTCATATTTTCACCAAAACTGATTACATATGTATATATACGTATATTATTTGATTTATAATATGTATTAGATGTAAAATTATGCGTTACTTTGTATTTAAATAATAAAGCACCCTGCGTGGTGCTGTAGAGATCATTATTATGTATTGTTATAGAGGGAGCTTAGTCAGGGCCCCATCCCTGGCAGCTGCCCAACTTATCAGCTGTTAACTGTTATAGGTCTGGGAAATAAATGATGAGAAAAAAAAAAAGAAGTGCGGGAAAACTCTCGATTTCTCTTCTCATAACAAAGATTGTTATAAAAAATCTTCCTTGACCTAATATTAGATAGATTGAAATAAATAAAACATTTTGACAGGGAATTGAACTGTCAAAATTACGAAAAAAATGTTGCTAAATCCATGTTTACAGTGTTTTCACCTCACTACCTATGATGTCTCAACCGCTCAACTATGACGTCATGTAGCCTTTGACTATAACAAAAAGAAAGAGGCAAAGGGAAAATCAAAGATTTTTTTTTTAATGTAATAAACAGAAAACTCAATGTTTTGTAGTACAATATGGAATTTATTTCACTCGTGAGACAGGATTTTTTAATATTTTCACTCGTGCTTCGCACTCGTGAAAATATCAAAAATCCTTTCCCACTCGTGAAATAAATTCCATATTCAACTACAAAACATTGAATATCCTCTATATATCACCTGAAATAAAAAACTAATGTATACATTTTATTTTACTTATTCTGATGTACAAAAGATAGCTTTAGCAGTCAAGAGTTATCTCCCTTAATTCAAATATTTAGCATAAAATGAATCAATGTATAATTAATCTTTACACACATATTTTAAAATCACATTTCGACTAATGTTATGATATATGATTATAAAGCTTTAAAGTATACAAAAGATAACATATTCTAATTACCTATCTATGGGACAAGGCCCATTCTATAAAACAGCAAAATATACTGACTGGATGCTTCAGCTCTATATATCTATTTACAAATACTGTTAACTATACTAAACATATTATAATACTCATAATTCAAATTAATATAATCTCTTAGACGAAATTCTAAAGATTTGGTTTTTATTCATTATGTAAACTTTCACTCTTCTTTTAAACAGTGATATTAGCTAAAAAGAGTTAATTATAAAGATATAGAATATTAATAAAATAAATACTTACTGTCAGGTCTGGTCTATAGGTCTCAAGTCTTTGTCTAGAAATCAATAAATTAACACACTGCCAACCTGACCTAAATCTCTCAGCTGTCTACCTGAGAACAGCTCAGAACCAACAAACCTTCCAACCAATAAAATGACAGAACCCAAAAAGAACAATCTTTGAACTCTAGCGCTCACCAATTAAATAAAGGGGTGGACCTAGGATTTGTATCTAATTATAAAATCTTATTAAATTTCATTTATATCAATATTTATTCAATGTTGTATTATATATAATATATACAAATAAAACACACTGCTACATATGTGGCATTAAAGGATCAGGATTTAAAAATATTAACTGAGCAAAAATAGTGACGGAGCTTACATCATTTTATAAAATTCGGATGAATGTCTGCATACATTATTATTATTTATCTGTAATTTTTAGAAGTACCATTTTGAATACATTGTTTAAATTCACAACATATACTACTTTCATTTTAAATAATTTTGCCTTTGAAAGTACTTAGAAACAGATTTGAAGTCAATATTTTCCCTTTCATATTACGACTTATATATTTTGATAGCATTTCACAAAAAAAAAATTAAAAATCTTAATTCATTTATAAGTTATAACAACTGGCGAGTTTGATTGACACATCCTTGCACTTTCACAATTTTAATTTTCTTCTTAATATATTTAGGGAAAGTGGCAATCTTGAGCTCGTGACTTGTTTACAAGATGTGCTCTCGATTTGCTAAACTCTCTACACTGCACTTAGCTCGGAATGACAATAGCCGATACTTGTAACAATAATATTTCTACTCTGAATAATTTTTTTTTTCTGAATTAAAGTTTTAATATTTCACGTTAATACACAACAAGATTACCACTTTTTCCTAAGGATAAAGAATAAAAGTAAAATTTGTGACAGCGCAAAGATGTGTCGATCAAATCTGCCAAAAAATTTGAATAAAAATTTTTAATAACTTTTAAATGAAATAAGATTTTTAATTAATTTATGCGTGAAATACTATTAAAATACATAATTCGTGATATTATACAGAAAATATTAACTTCAAATCTGTGTCCAAGTACCTTTAATCAACAATATATCCTTAATAGTTTTAATCCGATTTTAATACAAATTAATTTGTGTACAAGTATATCTTTTAAAGGTTGAAACTCAGCTATTTAAATACATTACAGGTTATTGAAAGATTGCCGAAAGATGGCTGAAAGGTTGTCATTCAGCTACCAATTTAGACCTTTTAGTAACCACTCTGATGAATAAAGAACGCAATATCACGAAACAAAAATATACTATTTTACCTAAGTTTTCTACTTTTATCTACTAGTATAGCGATAGCCTCGGTCTCAGAATGTTGTTTGAAATATAAAAGCTTCGGCTAAAGCCTTGGCTTTTATCTTTCAAACAACATTTCTCGACCTCAGAGGTTATTCTGCAATATTCACGAAAATGCGGACTTTATTACTTTAATACGCTACACTGTTTAGACCTACTATGAGAAATCAACGGAAAATAGACGTGCAAAAAAAAGGGATTTTTTAAAAATGAATTTATTTTAATTAAGCTGTTTTATAATCACAGAACGAAAATACTCATGGAAGGAGCATAGTATAATCAACTCTATACTGTATGAAGGTTGGTCCCATGGATCGACAGTCACGTGATGAATGCTTGGTTCGTGTACTGAATGTAGGTCATGAACAAATTTCAATATCACAAGGGAATACCCTAGTTGAAATCAAAAATTCAAGCTATTAATTGTTTCTGCATACTTTGTAGTTTCTGAAAAGTGCTGCTGCTTTTGATATAATTCGCGTTTTAATAGTTAAATTTTCAGGTAAATAAACCAATGTCGATATATGTTTGACTTTTACCAATTATTTTGTGTATTTATAAAATCAAGCCCTCGATTTAAAGAAAGCAGCACTTTTCAAGTTAAGAAAAATATCCTTTATTTATATTCTCAAAAAATGGTTAAGATCTATTAAGTGTATGCCCTTGCGAAAATACGATTTTATGAGGCATCTCATTTATTAATTGTGAAGAAAGGTTTTGTTCTTTTCAGTACAAAAAAGGCTTCATGATCAACATAACCAATTTAAAATAATTGATACTTATTGTATTTTAGCTCAAATATCAGGATAGATACATATCTCTGCCTTTTGAAAAAGTAGTTATACATGTGTATATCTGTTAAAAGCCTTTCGTACAAACTAGATTCAGTTGTAAAATTGACCTTTAAAATCACATGGGTTTAAAATGCCATAATCGCTCAGAATTTTGAGTGTTTTTTTATTTGTAAAGTTATTTCATATTCTCTTTATATGATCTGATAAAAAAAAGCATTGTTTACCTTATGAGTCATTGAAGTGACTGGTACTGATGATTTGATGGTTTCGACTGAAAACGGCTTTTCCACTCCAAGCGTAATACTTCCGATATACACAATAAATCTGGATTTCATATAAGCTTCATCGTGGTTATTGTCCTACAGGTATTACGTTTCCCTGCTTACACGTTGCACACATCAGGGCTATGCTACCCATCGAAATCGCTTTGTTAGCTGCAATCAATACCTTAACAATTATTTGGATTGAAATGGGCAACTACCCGTTGTCAATCAACTTCTCAAAATTTACTTCCAACTTTCACTCTGTCGCCGGGTCGTCTTTTTGTTTCAATTTTACGACCAGAATATGACAAAGCGTAATTCATTAAAAATCGCAAATATTTTCGGTAAAAAGAGTATACAGATAAATGAAAGTTTTTTAATACAAAACACAATTTAATAATACATTTTTTATCAGCAGTGAAATTATATTAAATTATATTTATTTTATTTTGAGTTCGTCTTGACTGAAAAGGGTAAAGTAAGGATGAAGATAAGGAAAACTAGCATTAAATCAGCAAGCAAAGGAAACATCAAAATCAGCAAGCATAGGAAGCATTTAAATCAGCATGGGTGGTGAAACAAAATTATTTCTCTGCACTGTACATATACGTGTAACCCGAGATGTTCTGTAATTAATGCTCACCTCAGGCTTTCTAGCAAGACTTTCTTTTATTTTAAAAGGTTAACATCCAATATGTACAAATTTGTTTTTAATATTAAGCTAATTGTTGTTCTATTGCACTATTTTAGTCAGGAATGACACAGGCAAGGCTGGTCGAAAAACGTAAATAGATGTTTGTCTTCGAAATTAAAAATAATCCATGAAACTAAATTAGTATACCTGTTCAATTAACTTTATCTCCGCAAGAATTTCACATAATATATATCCTCTTAAAAGCTCTTTTACGTATCTTTGTACATTGCGGTGTAGCCCGATTCTCTTAACAGAACGTGATCAATTTCCATATTACTTGGTGTACATTGATGACGTCATTTGTCCTAAATCCAAATGACATATGCAGTAATTAAAATCTTTTAATTTTTATTTTATCTTTGTCAATGTCTACATATTCCTTTTAATTTTCTTCAGTTAAATAACATATCTAAATACCAATATCACAAAAAATGTGTTCTAAAATTGACGACGTTTCGCCTAGACGTCATACCGCATTACTGATAAAATTCATCCATTGCGTGAAAAATCACCTTCAAAAAACTTTACTTGCAAAGTAAATTTCATTAAAGGTGCTCTAAAAAGCAAGGCCATCTTTGTATTAACTTTTCAAAAAGTAAAGGTGAAAGGTAACCTTTACTTACACGAAAAGGTAATTAAAATATCCTTTCATCTTTAATTCAATATTAAAGTTCCCTTTTAATTGATGAAATATAATACATACATATTTTATTAAAACCTTATTCAAATAATGACTATTGTTTAATACACTGATACTTTAGATTTTCACTGTTAATATAAAGAATATGATTTAGTCGATATTTAGATTTTGAAGACAAATGTCAAAGATTTTTTTTTCAAATTATCTCGTATCCATATGAAATTAGCAAATTTATATTTCTTTTGAAATAATGCAGAGGGATAATCAAAAACGTAAATCAGAATACAGGTACAACAAAACTTAAATTCCTTATGAATCAAAACTTTTGTTATCTGATTTGCTTACATCTGATAGAGGGAGAACTAATTTTTGATTGCTTTTGATAAGAATTACGGAAAGTTTTTTTTTCTGTTTTAACTTCTACTATATAAATATCGACCATAAACTGTAACAAATAATACAAGATTATATCATTTACCAAAACAGACAATAAAAAGATAAACGTTGAAAATTACAGAGTTTATTTTTTTTTAATTCAGATTTTACATAAAAAAAATTCGGGGTCAAGTCTCCTCAGAAACCGTTTTAGTTTAATCTCCAATCATTATTGACAGACAACACCACAAATAATACAATACCTATGCTGTGAGTCAGGCTAGTTTAGTGGGAGCAGCTGACGTTTCTTTTGATCAAAATATTTGAAAATTGAACATACATAAAATTGTATGTGAAACAATAAAGCACTGCAATGTATTTGAAAATTATTTTACGTGTAATGAGTTATACCCCTATCACAGACATTAAAAACCGCCCAAGCAAACACCATAGACAGTCAACTATAGAAAACCTGTGTCCGTCGCTATGTAAATAATGTTTCAAGGGAGAATGCCGGACGTGCATTCGGTGCAGTACTTAGAAATGCATGAACACCTTATAATATTAGCTGTATGAAAAAAATCGATATTAAAATACATTTCAACAATATTATAACTTCCATTACCGGTGTATTTATACAAACATGATATATTATAATTATGTAAAGCAAAAAAAAAAAAAAAAAAAAAAAAGAAAGAAAAAGAAAAAACACGTGTGTGCATTGAAGAGCACTGGCTTAGAAAGATTCGAACTCCTTACTAAATACTGCTTTCTCATTAGCCTTCCTTTGGCCACGCGCGGCCCGCCATATACAGGCAAAACCAATAATATACGAACCTATCATACAACGTTTTCATGCTAAACTACGAAACGCGGGATAACATAAGGATTGCCTACAACTCTCTGGATCGGATGGCATAGATCTTTTATATGTAACATTGATATTAATAATATAGTAATTAATAATATAACAATAGGAAAAAATGGCATATGGATAATTTTCATTTTCCCAACAAAAATAATGTAAAGCTATTCTGTATTTTGGTTTCTCATGATATGATGAGTCAGAAATTATACAGCACAAACAATATCCAGTTACATGACATTGTATAACCTTGAATATAAACACTGAGCTATCATTGACTTTTTTTTCCTTTAAACATTCAGAATGGGATACATGTAAAACAAAATAAAAAAAACACATGATGTTTATAAAAATTTTACATTTTTGCTTATGAAATGGAGGTCCCATTTCGCTTTGAAATATCATACCAGTACAATATTATTTATTCTTTATGGTGCATGTACATATATAAAATAAGCATTACAGTTTAAATTGAATTAAAAACGTGAAAAAAGTACATCAAAGGCTATCTGATGTGCATTTATGTACAGGCTAATAACATCTTGACATCTTTAACTCATAATGCAAATTGATGCAATTTACATATTCACAAACAAGAAAAATGCTGAAACATCTATTAGAATATAAGTGAAGATGCAGTTTGCCAAACATGAGAACATGTATTTGTCCAGCTTCACCCAGTGAGCCTGCCTGAGCCTGATTTAGTTTAGTTTCATTCAGATTATGTTTATGTCTATGGTAGATACTTTTGGGTAAGCATATGTGTCCAGCTTCACACATTTTCATTTGCTCGACTTCCCACACTTTTGGAAAATATGTAATAGGTTTTGGCAGATGCATGTGTATTTACATATGTTTCGGCCTCACACATTTTCATGTATGTGCTCGACTTCACACGCCTTGAAAAATATGAAATATGTTGAAATAGATGCATGTGAATAATTTGCATATATGTCGGCATTTTCGTGTATGTGCTCGACTTCACACGCCTTGGAAACTGTGTTATAGGTTGTGGTAGATGCATGTGTTTGCATATGTCCAGCTTTAAACATCGTCATGTATGTGCTCGACTCACACCTCTTCAACAGAAATAGTGTAAATATGGTGATATAAAATGTTAACAAGTCTATGATGCACACAGAGAAAGAAGTTCTGTGTGCTTTATTCTGCGAAAATGATCGTTTAAATATACTGCAATTCTGTCCTTTTGCGAAATTGACAATCTTAATAGGTAACATATTCATTTTACATAATTGTACTAAAAATTGCATATCCAGTTAATAACTGTACTAAAAATTAAATGTGTGCACAAACTCTCTGGTTGAATAACATTCAAAATATTAAATGCTTGAATGTTCCTCTATAAATCTCCAAGATATTTCCTAGTAAGTTAACATATACTTGATCTTACTTATAGCATTCATAACAGTATATAGTCTTTATCATAACATCCATATTGGATTCCCCTCTCGGACATCTTTTCTTAGTCACCAATTAGTTCAACAGTCATCTGGATACTCAGATCTTTCAGGTTTTGTACAAATATAGTCCTAATTATAAGCATCGTTTTCAAAATAATAAAGAAAACCATTTTTTTTTTCAGAAAAAAGGTTTTCATTATTTCTAATGAAATTAAAGCACAAGCTTTTGAAGACACACTTAAGAAACTTAAAATTTATATAACTATACAAATTAGAAATACAGACAATGCGACAAAATGTCAAATATTTCCATTTCTAATTTTTCTCCCTATGATAACTCGTTGAAAGTAACAGGAGTAATTGTCTTGATAATTCTACCGGAATGTAAATTAGGAAGGTCAATAGGTCAAAAGCTAAGGAGGCCTAATATGCATGCAAATCTCGTGCGCATCTGTCTCTGAGTCTAACGAAAAGGAGGCCAAATATGCATGGAAATCTCGTGCAGCTGCCGTTGTGTTTGACGTCAGTGGATGAGGACTATTGAAATCGGGATCGGAGTCCTCGTGTAATTTATATCTATATCTGCATTTTAAAATCTAAATCCACAATTTTATTTCACAATGATATGGAAATATAAGGAATCACTGTCTAGTTAGCTTAGTATGCCAGGGACATCAACAAAAGTGGGAAACATGGGATAATTTACGCTTATCCCATGTTTCCCACTTTTGTTGATGCCCTGGCATACTATACTAACCAGACAGTGATTCCTTAAACATATGATAGTGTTACATCTGTAATATCCTTGAAACTTACTAACATACATAAAATGTTTGGCATGCTAAGCAAAATATAAACAGTTCTTGATAACACATTGAATTCCAATCCTCACCTGAATTGCACATTTATATGGATTGATTCTATGATGATAATCCCTTTCAAAAATCTTCAACACAACATCTAAAAGTCATCCATCTCCCAATCTGCCGCTCACCTCAAGTGTATATAGACTCCCTGTACAGATGCATACAAAATAAAATTTTGAATGAAAAAAAAAATTAATTATCTCCTCACCATACCAGGGTTCTTTAAGAAAATGTGAGAATATAATTTAAATAATTTTATTTAGATAAAATCATGTAGCAAGTGTCCAGTAATGTAAAAAAATATTTTTACCTCTAGAATTTTACATTTATTTTGAATTAAAGGTACATATGTGACTGATGTCTCAGGCACAACCAATAAACACAAGACCTTTCCATCCTTAGCAGCATGTACACATGTATAAGCTACCCATTCCTTGTTTCTACACAAGATAAACAATGGAAATAAAAAAAAAGAGTGAAGAGTGTGACTTGAAGAAAAAAAAATGAAGTCAGATTAATTATATTTCTGCCAGTGTTGGACAGATAAATTTTCATAATAAAAAGAAACGAATTATTCGCAACAAATAAGACACATTAATTACCTTGCAGTCGCTATCGAATGTACTGTAAACACTGCCAAAACTGACAACATTCCAAATCTTTTTCTTTGTTGTTACATTCTCGGTTGAATTTTGTAGGCTTTTAGTCTGGTTCCCATACATTGCAAGTGCCCTGAATAAATCTTGCGTTTATGTGTTTTTTTTTTAATAAGAGTTAACATCAAAGAAAGCTCCCGTTCATTTACAAACTTTATTCTAAAGTACTAAGGGCATATCTTACATACAATTTTCACCTGAGTATTCTGTTATCCTCTTCATTCAAGTAATATGCAAACTCTTCTAGAATAAAAAAAAGAACAATCGAGGGTAACTAAAATGGCTAGCGAAACCCGGACCAGGCCGGGAATTTGGAAATTGCAAAACCGGGTTTTTGACAATTACGGAATAAATATTCTTTCATCACGAAATTTACGGACATACAAGGGTTGTCCCAAAATTCCGTAGACAAGCGTTGTTTTGTAGGAACCCTATGTCATACATAAATGCAACTTCGTATATATATATATTAAACCAATAATATCTAATAAATTTATGGATAAACATAGAGTAACTATTTAAATTATTCCAATTTAAAAGCCATGGCACATTTCATTGTCTGTTGTAGGAAGGCGGCGCGAAAGTTGCGATTTAAACTTAATATATTATATTTTAAATCCTTCGAAAACGTAATTACTGCCCCGTATTTTGTCAATGGAAATGAAAATTCTTAATACTGTCTTATTAACTTAATTTCCTAAAATTTTGGTGTTTATGCTTTGATAAATATGAATTTTATAACGTTTTATATACATGGGGTTGAAATCCGACATTTTGAAAAATGGTGGCTGCGTTGGCACAGGCGGCGCACTGGACTTTGATCAAGTGTTTTGATCCTGAATTAACTCTTACAGAAATGTACCACTTATAAATGTTTGGTAGATTAGGAAAGTTTCTATCGTCTTTCGTACTTAAAATGACTAAACGAATTCTCTATGTATATGTTAATAACAGTAACAAAAATTAAAGACAGGGCTAAGAAATGTGCAACAGTTCCATTGTACAACTCCATTACAGAAAACAGACGTAAAGCCCGTAGAAATATAGCGTTTATTATTATTATTCCATACCTAGCTATATATGTTTATACTTTGTTTACATATTTTAATGTTTGATCATATCATAGTAATTAAGATATTTCACATTCATAACTATAGCCGTTTCGTTTAATTTAAGAATTTGATTCTGGTAATTGAAATATTTTTCCGAAAATTTGAACCGTACGTTGACATTTGTATTTTTTTTTTTGACGTTACAGATTGCTCCAGGTGTTGGGGAACGTTATCACTTTAAATGTTATAATTTGAAAAGTTTTCAAGTAAACATGATAAAACTTCTTAATTTATCTGCCACGAATACGCTTTATCCACCCTGAAAATTTTAGGAAAATGCATTAATTTCTTATAAAGATATGAGCTCAGTCTACCAAATTTTGGGACAATCCTCGTTATTAATAATCATACGATGTGCCTTCGCTGAGAGTTTTAAATCAAAATGTTGTTATTTTCAATGATTATCACCGATTGTTCTTTTCCAGGTGACTAAAATGGGTAGCAATTGCAAGCCCGGTTTTCTTATTTGTGCGATTTAAAGCTTAATGCATTAAAATGTAATGAACATTTGCAATTAATGGATGTCAATGTACTTCAAATAATTAAATTTTTCAATAATTATGAAATTGAATGTCGATTATTGGGGTTTTGGTAATTTTTATAAACCCGCGGCAGGTCAAACTGGATGTGTTTGCCCGGGACAAAGTTAATAACTCCGAATTATTGCCAGAGAAAGAACGTAGATTTTACATTTATCGATACATTTTAAAATAAATTGGAAAACAAAAGAAATAAAAGTATGAAAATGAAACCATAGTCAAATTATATTTTAATTATAATATTAACAAGTTTTTTTCCTGCAAAATCAGCTTGGTATTCAGGAATTAATTTGAAATTAATAAACGGTGTAATCATGATACAGGTAACATCAGCTTAGAACACTGATATTAACAGGGACTGTAATTTTTAAGATTCCTGAAGAAAATAAATATTTAAGTCGCAATTCATAAGATTTGTATTCCTGATAGAAAATTCAATACGTGGTACTGTTTGGCTGCATTGGATAAAACATTAATTTGTGAAAAAACCTGATGCCCCCGTATGAAAGCTGAAGGTTATGGTTGAAATTGACGGATGCAAGATAAACTCCAAGGGTCAAAAGGTTCAAAATGTAGGTTTCCAAAAGGTCTGTCACAAGAAATATACCTGTGAAATATGAAAGCCCTTATACTTACCGTTAAACCGTTTAAAAGTTATGGTCATGGTTAAAAGTTTTTAAGAAACAAACTCGAAGGTCAAGGTTAAAAAGTCAAATATTTTTACATCTAATTAAAGGTCTTGTCCAAGTAAATACACATGTAAACTATGAATAACATATCACCAACTGATAAAAAATTTAAAGTTTGCTAAACTATAAGTTCAAGTTCACATGGTCAAATTTGATGAAACCAAGAAATACACCTGACTGAGAAATATGAAAGCAATAACACATTCAAAAGTTATGGAAAAATCAGAAGTTTTTTGCGGACTAAAGGCAGAAAGCTTGACAGATGACCGGGCAGAGCTTAACCTAAACCCCCAAATCACCAATTACGGGGGAATGTACTTTATAAATATATATTTACATTTGCAAATGTTTTCCTTTATATAACACTACTGAAGGCAAGCGTTTTTATAACTGTATAAATACAGGTACGGGGTCAATAGGTCATAGATGTGCGTTTGGATAAACGTTCGACGTAATTTCTCTGTGACGTCATAAAGGGTCAACGCGCGTTTAGTGGATTACTAAGTCAGTCGTTGGGTTTGAAAAATAACGTATTTCACACGCTAAAAGTAACAATCGGCAAATTTAAAGTATGAATAAGTCACAAATATGAATATAAGTAATAAGGTATCATTTTTTTAGTTTTATTGAGATGTAAAATGGGTTAGCACATGATCAAATCTTCCATAAAGCCCCTCGGGCTTTATGGAATTTGATCACGTGACCAACCCGTTAAACATCTCAATAAAACTCAAAAAATTATACCTTTTTTCTTAAAAAATATACTACATAGGCATTTTATGCAATGTAAGGAATACCGGTATTCTTTGAAATGAATATTGGCTTAAGGTATGTAAACCCTCTGTGCACTTTTTACTGTTTCTTAAACCTTAAATGATTTCCCTAAAGAATTGCAAAATACTGACAATGATAGCATAGCTTGCAGGGCGAAATAGGACAAAAAAGACATTTCAACTTGGCAAATATATAAAGGAATAAAATACATTCACGTCATTAAGAGTTATATCTCTTATCTCAAAACATTGTTGTGACGTCATCTTTTGTTAAACCTGGTTCAATAAATTTGTTATTGTCCTGCATCCCGTCCAATAAGTTACCTGTAGGTGTCCAGTAAGATTCAACTTATTGGACAGGTACGGGTAACGTTAAAATGAGAACAAAGGGCGAGGCAAATAAGTAAACAGCACTTTAAAGACAATGACAACTCAAACAATTTTTAATATGAACAATGTAGGAAATAAGTAGCGTTAAATGTTAGTATTTCACAAAAAAATCCTATTGAAAATGGCACAAATAATCAAGTGAGTTGAATGTCTCATATTCATTATTGTAGACGCATCCGTGGATCCGATCATAAATTTCCTAAATTCACCATTTATTGCTATAAAATAGATTCATTTTACAATAATTGATCCATGGAACATATATAGAATCCAATGGACACAAAAGATGAACGAGAAGCATGCGTTTTCACTTCCACACAACCTTGAGCGTTTAGTTTATTGAAATATCCATTTTTTTCCGCATTTAGCACAAAGTTTCGCTTATGAAATTCCAACGGAATCCTTATTTTCGTTCGGTGATTTATGACCACTTGTCCACCTAGTCCTGCGTCGTTTGAGCGAAATTTATCGTTCTTTTAAGGAGTGGCTGGAGTAAAATCCTTCCGAGTTCAAAACCTGCACATAAAAGAGAAGGTGTTGCATTTTTAAAAAAATACATCAGAAATAATCTCCCAATTTCATAGAAAATGCTGAAACAGTTGTTGAATTAATATCCTTCAAGTCCTATTACTAAACAAAAATACCTGTTCACGGGAAACTGTTTCTTGCAAATTCCGAAACATAAGAATGTATATCCGGATTTCACAGTAGAAAACTTGAACTGAGGAGGGTTCTTGGTGTAATCGATAAATGGCATTGTCAAAACACCCGATTTTGAAGGTCTTTTTTCAAAATTAAAATTTACGTCGTCATCCGTGATCGTTGCGTTGTAGAATGAATAAATTGTAAAGAATTTAGTAGAACTGACTTTTACGCATGCGTAGTATGTATTAAAAATGTCACAGTGCGGATAAATAAGACTAAACAGAGTTAATGTTCATATTTATCTATATAAAACATCTCGATGATTCCTACTATTAATAAAGATAGAAGAAAAACCAAAACTGGTTTTCCTTGGCCTAACTTGATGAACAGTGCCTGGTAGTCATCCAAGCAGAACGAGACCTTACCTGTGGCTGTCCAATAAGTTAACAATGGAAGTGTTTGATAGTGGTGAACTTTTTTAAGTAAGTTATAAGCTTCAAACTGACCATTATGTCCGAAATTAGACTCTCCTAGGCGCTAACGCGCCTCGGGTCGTCTAATATCTGATATAATGGACAGTTTTCGGCTTATAACCATTAAAGAGTATCAATGACCCTTAATACAACATTACATATTTCATGATTTCATTTTAACATGCACAAACTGTATATAAAGCATTTTACCTGATCGATTGGTGAAGAATTTCCTAGATCTTCTTTTTGCCAACCCCATCAAATGACCTAGTTACGTATTTGAAACGTATTAATATAGATACAACATTAAAAATATATATATACGTGTCGAAATTATACTAGATATTGAAAATATACTCACCACTCTCCAAAATGCAACCTCTTAATTATTTTATCATTAATGAACAGAAGGTTATAGGGATACATACGAAAAGTCATTTATTTATTAAGCTTTATATACTTCATGATCATGTATCTTGAAGTATGTGCTATATTTTCTTAAAGCCTTTTTATTAACCCCCATCCAAAACATACAAGAGGAAAAAAGTAATTCTAACTTATTATAAATGTGCTCATGTGTTATACATTGTTACTAAAAGATGTTCGGCAGAATAATCTTTTTGTTAGTATACTGCACACATATTTTCTTTCGAATTTTCAACTCATAATTTTCTTTAAAGTAATCTCTGGTAAACATTGCTTATTGAGAAATGTAAATAAACCGAGGGGTATAAAAGAAGTAATTACATGATAAATACGAGGTATAACAATGATTTACATACAATGTACATATACGAATTACCTCAGCGATTTATTAATTTCTTTTTCTTTCTCTTTCTCTGTCTTTAAGTTTATTGCTGACTGACGTATTCATGCTAATTGTTAGGCCCTTATCTAAAAACACTGAATTGTAGACAGATCCTGTTAATTAACACTATTACTTCATGGAACACACATCTGGTTTGACCGGTCGACAGAGGATACGCATTTCTCCATGGCATCTAATCCTACTTATGATGTTGATCTCAGAGGTAAGTGGTTGCTCTGCTCCCAATTGGTTATGTTCAATTGAGCTTTGAACTTTATAATTGTTCTTATCTCTCTCTCTCTCTCTCTCTCTCTTGTGTTCTATATAGGATGGTGCAGTCAAGGTTGAAAATGACCCTTTTCAACATCGTTCACCAATTTCAATATGTACAAATATTATATAGTATATTTATAATGCATATCCATATGCAATCTATACAAAAGCAAAAGGTTCATGACACTAGATATATATAGTAACACTCTGGAGTATAGACAAATACCACTAAGTGAACATTTAGACGTGTGCGGACAAAAGAAATTTTTGATATTTCTGTTTTATAAAGTAGCAGGAGGAAATGACATTTATAGACCTCAAAAAGAAAAACACTGCACTTTATTGAGATCTTAAAAATGTCCCGTACTCTTACCTGTACGTAGTAAGCTGTTAATTATGTCGACATAGTATATTTGACCTCATAATACATGTAACGACGTCATACACTCTGCCAATTATGTTACTATGTTACTACAATTGTTTATTTTGCAAAGCTTCTGAAGATAGAATGAAAGGCCTAAAGCTTTACTGAAGTTTTTCGTGTTTTTCTTTTTTATTTTAAATAGTAACACTATATGATTTGAAGTCATATTCATCGGGCTGTTTGTGCGCGTTTGATGACAGAAGATACAAACAAAAAATGGATGCCTGGATTGGTGTATATTGTTTGACCTCATTTCATTGCAAATGATGCAAACTATAAATTTCTGGAGTATAAGAATTTGTGAACCTTAATGATGTTCAAGACTCTACCCTTCTGAAATCATCCTTATTATTCTATACAAATATTTTTCACATTAAATTCTATTTATGTTCAACATTCAATAAAACATTAAAAACTACGAGTTGAAACTTTATCTATCAAAACAAGGCCAAAATTGTTATTTTCAAATTTTTTGACAAAAATTTGTTTGTATCATTTGTCCTTAATATCAAATGTGGCATCGCAAGCAATATCTCTTATATATTGTATACAATAGTTGCAACGGCCGGAGTCATATGTGCATCTGAGGGATTATTATCGGTAAAAATGACGGGAAAAGATATCTTATGCAGTCAAAAAGAAAACATGGACTCATTTTTTTAAATTGCAATCTGGGCATTTTATTATTTTTTTTCTGTAATAGCGGTTCCTAGATGATGATACCTTCACTGTCTGATTTATTCAAATCAAAACGTCGCCTCGGTTACTGCGAATTTTTTTTTTCCGGTGTCAATAATAGTGTTGTGGTGTATTGCATATTCAACGCATTGCTCATTGGTTATTACATTTTACATAGCTAGTAACTCAGCAATTTTCGTCTGGTTTAAATGGTTAGTCAAAGTCACATGTGTCTTTTTCTTTTCATCAATTCTTCAAGTGTTCAATTAATAGCTACATATTATACATCATTTGTTAAAGACCATCTTCACATCGCCCTTTACATATTTAACGATTGTTTTTCTTATTATTTTTTTTAATATTTGGAGTTTTTTTAGCAAAAAATTGCGTTTACAATGAAATACCAATTTAAAAACACTATCTTCGAAACCATATTTAGATGTCTTAATCCTAAAATTGCATTTGCATATAGTAAGGAAAATGACTTCACCTACGTAGATTTGTTAAAATAAATCATCCAAACTAAGAATGTTTATGACATACAACATGAAGAGCTGGACTTATCTCTAAGATTTGAATAACTAATGTATGAATTCTAGACAGAAAACAAAGCTAAGAAATTTAAAATTAAAGCAATTTAGATATAAAAAATGCAAAATTTGATGAAATATATTTGATGAAAGATGATATAAAAGTACGAGTTAAGAACATTTACATGTATTTTGGCCTCAATTCGGATAGATATAAAAACATTTCAGCTTTACAAATACATATAATATATTTTTTATGACAGTCCGGTTTGAGAATGAAATGAAGGAAATAATTATACATCATGGAAAATTTTATTGACTTTTGAAGTTTGATCAGGAATCGATCAAAAATATCATTAACTATGTATTTTTGTAAAAAAAATCTTTTCAAAGATCTTGTGCTGTATTATTTTTAGTAAGCTTATTAAATTCCAATAAATGTCACTCACGTATAGGAAATACTGTGAAATTATTAAGTTTTATATAGGATTTCATATTCGATGTTTTTGATGCATGGAAATATCTACAATTTATGCCTATCTCGAACTGCAAAAGTTCTTTTGTATTACTTCTAATGATTATTCTCCAACAACAAAATCAAATAGCGTCTACTCACAAACCAATACACATGTATTTTTATACTCAAAACTTAAAAAAAAAAATTGACCCAATGAAAATATGTGATTTTACGGAACAGCGTTAAAATATCATTACACTGTACATGTACCTTAAGTTTATAGTTTGTTTGATGTACGCTACAAATTATACTAATACATGGAGTTTTGCTAGCAATATATGTATTTATGTAGTTTTATATTCTTTAATTAAAAATGATATTTATTAACCATCTTTTCTGATCAACATTTTTTATAGATTGCCATTAGATGTCGTGTTTCTCCAGATTTAAAGGATGGGCTAACAAAGCATCTGCACAACATTAATATTGTTCTCGGGGACTTTTGATGTTTTAAGCTCAATTAATAAAACATTTCAGTTTTATTTCTGAATTAAACATGCACGCAATGTATTTGACTAAAAATAACTTGGACGATGAGTCCTCTTTTACATTGAAAGCTTGAGCTCCCCCGTTTCAGTTAACACCTCTCTTGTTATTCTAGAAATGCAAATCTAAATCTCGAATAAAAGGCGAAAGCAAGCCTGTACAAGGTGTCACTCTGAACTAATGAAGAAACAAAAAAAAAAAAAAAATGACAGGCATAAAATTTCATTGATTTGTCATCTAAAAAGGTTTTGTAATCATAAAATGTTGTGTTGAAATAAAACCAATGTAAAATATAGTCATATAAAATTTCGTTCGGAATTTATTTTCGTTGATAATTGTTCACAAAAAAGAAATGAAATCCCGCATTATTATTTCTGCTTCTACGGTAACTACTAACCATTATTTGGACATCCTGAAATGAAGTCACAGATCTTCTCTGGACAGTTACACACTCCCTTACACAGTGTTCCGTAGCGGGGATATTCACAGGATAATCTGCAATCTAGGCCAATATATCCTGGCTTACAATCTATCGAATGCAGAAATAAAAAAAAAAAAACCTAATGATGAATATTTCTGCACATTAAGGTATTTATTTCTTTCACTATATATTTTTTTATTACTTATGTTTTCGTCAAGAATCCTTCCTTGATTGTTTTAGTACTTAGTATTTACAATTTTGTGCTTGTCAATAAATGTCAAGACATGTTACCAGAATGACTCGATAGATTTTCATTTTTTCATCAATGAACATGTATATACATTCCAATTATTTTGCCAAGACTGAAAATTTAATACAGACCTGTTATTAATTATACATGATGAATCTTTACTCGTATAATTTGTGTATTTGTATGTAGGTATCACAACGTATGCATACATAAAATGTCAATTAACTCTTTTAAACTAAGAATAATATCTCCTTCCGTCTTTTTATTTCCAAAAAAACCCTTATGACTTGCCTGTGCATTTACCTACTGTTCCATTCCAAACAGTTCCCCCACAGCATCCAAAATCACTATTTAAAAGAAAATCATGCCGTGTACTCCAGGATTATAATTTTGTTAACATACATGTACCATCGTGATTGATCTTTTAATACTAAAATGTTAAAAATTCTTAATATTAAAATATATTAAAAATAGAAATATAGTGTGTTTGATACAGTTGTAATTACTTGAAATCGCATATCTTATGAGTTTCCTCAGCAACATTTTAGCAGTTTTTTATAAAGTGAAACCTATACATTATATAGGATATACATTAGACAAAAACATTAAGGACTGGTTATACGTCATTCTGTTAATAAAATATCTAGAAGAAATGCATATGTTTAATTACATTGCATGAATTTACAAAATGAAAAAAAGGTGTCATTCACCGATTTTCAATGTAACATAATAAAGTGCAAAAAATTACATCACCACAAAGAACCAATTGTTTATACTTATAATTAAACATACTGATCATTGCATGGTCCTCTTTGTGCTATACTCCAGTTGGTTTGGAAAAAAATTGATAAAAACAAACTAACAAGCATTCTGATACCGTTGCTAGACTTTCTGAATCAAATCAAAAAATGCGTCTCTCCAACTCATATCTTCCTCTTCCGTTTTCAATTAGAATTTTAGGATAAAAAACACACAAAAAAATTCAAAAAGGTTTATCGACAATATTAAAATCCTCTTATTTCATAGGCCATTTCCGCCACATATTCTTTTATTCCTTAAATATATTTTTTACATTGTAGCGAATCTCATATACGAGGGAAGTTCTATAAATAATGTCTTCAGCTCCATGACATACAGCATAGAAATCATATGCCATTAATCTTGACTTTTACTAATTATTGAATCGTTAATGTTAACATTTGATTTGACCACATTTACTAACATAGTTCCATTGTGAGAATCTGGAAAACATGGGCTATTCGAGACACTGCATTTAAATGCATAGTCAATAATTGGTAACCTAGAGTGATATTAAACGCTTCAATAAAGCTTCTGCAAAAAGATATATTAACTGAAATGTGAGAAATTTACAGCAACCAATGTCTTTTTATACACACACACGAGCAGGTGGATCTCAATGAACAAAAATGATATAATGAGCATCAAAAATGGGTACGTATACTGTCCTTGACGACAAGGACTTACAACTTTCAATATATATTTGCAAAAATTCAACAATTAATCACTGATTATGTTCGATTGACTTTAAGACACATAGCAAATTTGATAGACATCATTTGTCGGGTAGTTCTGTTTAAAAGAAACATTTGATAGTAAAAATGTTTCATATTCAAAGGTCACCCAATATTTTGAAAAATGAGGGAAAACAACAGCGTGTAGGAATATCTAAATAATTATTTTGAAAAGTAGAAAAATGTACTTATTCATGTTTGTCTGAAATTCAAGTATATCCTGAAACTTGAATCCATTTTCCTTTAAACCCTCAAAACAAATTTGCAATGAAATATACTTGACAAAAAACAAAAAAAAAGCCTGAAAAGAGCAAAGAATTGCAAGAGCACAAAAAACTTAATATGCCATTTCCTTAAATAATAGTTGTCTTGTTGTTCAATTCTTATTTGAGGGAGTAATTTCAAATTCTGGAAGAGGGTAGAAAGCAAATATTTTGCAAAAAAATGAAAGGTTTATGAGAGGAAGGAGCTGGAATGAGGAATTTACTACATTTAATTTCTTTATGACAGCGTCCAATGAAGATTAAAGGAGTTTTCTGGGTTAAAAGAGAATGAGTGTTTTGTCACACACATGAATTATTCTGAAAGAAGGAATTTAAATAGCTTATATTACTTTCATATTTAAAGAAAATATTGGGCCTAATTTGTATTGAAAAAAGTATCTTGTTCTTATTCATGTAATTGGTAAAAAATCTTTACTACTAAATCAAACTTTTAGAAATATTTTTCTTATTGTTATTGTTTTAGCAGATATCTAGGAAAATAATTCATAGGCTAGACAAAATTAGACAAAACCCGTCAAAGTTTATTTTTGCATCGTTATCTGATTTTTTACCGCGCTTACCTTTCGTAATAATCTTCGTTCATGTATTTCTGCTCGATGTCCTTACAAACTTCCACAAAAAGAAGTCATACCAAAATTGAAAAGTTATATATATATATATATATATATATATATATATATATATATATATATATATATATATATATATATATATAAATTGAATCTTTGTCGCGCTTACTAGGGGTCTGCTGGGACTGTTGGTGTTACACATTTTTAATATATGATATAACTGACCCAAAGGTATCCCTTTGGAAAAATAAAATATTTGTACGTTTCCTGCTTTTAATAGTGCTATTCAAATGAATATTCAATTAAAGCATTTATTTTGTTTATTATATTTATTTTTTACCATTAAAACTATTTTTCTCTAAAACCTTGGAAAGTTTCTTCCGCAATTAGATAGACTGATCTATCGCCATGTATTGCAAAACTCAGTATGTGCCTGTCATTGTCAATTTCCTCCGACTGAGTGTAATGACTGTCCAGATTTTCATTTTTCGAAAGAAGTTCCCCCTCCACCGACTCAATTTAATTGTATATGTTTTAGACGACTTTTCGTATGTGATGATCATTTTGAAGCACTGAAATTGTGTGCGTTGATTCCATTTGAAAATATGTATACTTTGTTTTCGCTGAATTGATTAAGCCTTTGAGTCTCTAATGTTTGATTTGCGCTTTCTGCAATATCGTAAAATTAGAAATGTAAGTAACATTGTGTCAACAAGGAAGAAGTTCATATTGCAATTAAAAATACAAGAGGATTAGAAGGATTAGTGTCCTTGCTTTTGTTTTATTTTTTAATCAAATTTAAAAATATCCACATTTGTATAAAAAAGAAATAATTTGTGTGTAGAACAAGTAATCAATCATGCGTTGGGGTGGTTGGAACATTTTCTGCAAAATAGTACAGAAAAATATTTGCAAAGTTATAAAAAAAGTACATAAAACCCATACAAGTATGAAGTGATTCGCAATTGATGGATCATAATTTGAACAAGTTAGAGGTGTGAAAATAAAGACATCAATCAGCCAAACTTGTCCATGAAATTTATTAGGATCCTACACTCTAAACCAAACTTTGCGACATTCTTTTGCCTTTGGAAATATAAGCATTCATATATGTATATTGAAATATAGTAAAGAGTGTTTCTGCAGTTTTTGGGTACTTGCCCTAAGGTCTGCCTCTTCAAGGGCCCTCCTTTTCAGTGTGATCTTGTGGTAAACGTGATCTAATAATTATTTCGCCTATGCTTTTGTCTTTGCTATAAGCTATAATTGGTTCCGATGTAAATAATTCTTTGCATCTTGTGTCTGTTTGCATTTCGTTCCAGTATTTTTAGATGCGTTTTTTTAATCCTTTGATTCGGGGATTATATTTTGTAACCATAACCAATTTATTGTTGAGCTTTAATTGGTTGTTACTTTTATTAAGGATCTCATTTCGGTCTGTTCGGATTATGTTTGTGATAATGGGATCTATTTCTGTATCAGAGTAACCTCTCTTTGACAAGTGTTTCTTAAAGTCTTGTAGAATAATATTGAGAGCTGCAGTGTCATTGGTATTTCTCACATGTCTTATGCATTCGCCTTTAATGAAACCTTTGAATACCGCCGGGTTATGAGAACTTTCCCTGTGTAAATATTGAAAGTTGTTTGTTGGTTTTATGTAAGATTTGATATCAAGTTTGTTAGATTCTTGAAATTTTTTTCCTTTATACACTGTTGTGTCTAAAAAGTTCACTGAATCAACAGAGGTTTCAAAGGTGAATTTGAAGTGCGGATGACACTGATTACCAAGGTCAAAGAATTCGAGAATCTCAGTCTCTGAACCATTGAAGATGATGAAACCATCATCTCTAAATCTGCCATGAAACAAGACTTTATTAGCAAATTGAAACTTTGCCATGATTGATTGGGTTATTTGGAACATTCTAATATCAGATACCTCTGGGGAAACTGTTGAACCCATTGCACACCCGATTATTTGTCTGTAATATTTTCCATTAAATTCAAAATAATTATTTTCGAGTATGCATTTCACAAAGAAGATGAGATCTGAGATATCTGGATACGGTAACTCTGAGAGGTCTCTTTCGTAATTTGTGTACGCTTCTTCAACAGCGCATAATAATTCATCGAACTCCATGTTAGTATACATACTTGTAACATCGTATGTTATCAATAAGATTTGCGATGGTAGGCATAAAGTTTCGATTTTGTTAATGAAATCGGTTGTATCCTTTATATAGGTCGATTGTTTTTTAACTATCGGAATTAGAAAATAATCACAGTAAGCACCAATTCAATCTGTTGGCGTATCGCATTGTGAAATAATAGGTCGCCCAGGTGGTAACCGTCTGAGGCTGCAAGTGCCATTCATGAGGGCAGTTAAGACATTATCTTGGATCTTGTGTATTTTAAGGAGCAAGTATAAGTGTCCGCATTTAAGGGACGACTCATTATCATTTAGAAAACGAAATGTTTCTTTATCCAATGTTCCTTTAATATGCATATCCAGTATTTTTTCTTGAATGCTATTATGTAAGTAAGACAGATCGGGTTTGTCAACTTCAATATAATGCTTTGAATTGAGTTGACGTAGAGCTTCTGTGACATATTTTTCTCTGTCCATGATGACAACAGTGTTACTTTTGTCTGCTTTCTTAATGACGATATGACGGTTGTTTTTTAATGTTGTCAACGCTGCTCTTTCCTGGCTAGTTAAATTATCCTGATATTGTTTTATTTGCATTGATGATAACTCTAACTTGGTTTTGTCAATGTAATTTTCAAGTGCACCACATGCCGGATCAGGTTTATAACCAGTAGATGTTCTGAAGGGATGAAGTTTATTGTTTTCCCCGGTATCAAAGAGAAATTTGCATCTGAGTTTTCTAGCAAACTCGTCAAAATCCTTAAGAAGTAACCTTTTGACATTGCCATTTTTTGGTGTGGGAATGAATTTAAGTCCTTTGGCTAATAGTATAAAAGGTGTGAAAATAAAGACATCAATCAGCCAAACTTGTCCATGAAATTTATTAGGACCCTACACTCTAAACCAAACTTTGCGACATTCTTTTGCCTTTGGAAATATAAGCATTCATATATGTATATTGAAATATAGTAAAGAGTGTTTCGGCAGTTTTTGGGTACTTGCCCTAAGGTCTGCCTCCTCAGGGGCCCACCTTTTCAGTGTGATCTTGTGGTATACAACCCTTATTAACGGCCGTCCCAAAGTGATTTCAATTACACCCCGGACATGTGTTAGTTTTTGACAACAACACAAATATTTGAAATTTGGATCATAATAATTGTAACTACATGTGATACCATAAGAACTTGCTTAGTATCTGTGCATTTCCTTTGATATCCGTGAGAACTATTATTACTATTAAACAAACTGATTGAAAGCGTGAAAATGGATTTCAAAAAATATTTCCCAGTGAGGTTTACTATATGTTCTGACGGATTTGATTAACTTATTTCCCAGCTTGGACTTATATTATGGATTTTAAGCATTGTACAAGCCGTATCACGATAAATGATCTGTCTAATTAATACATATACCTGTACATTCTGAATAATTAGACTTCTATAATCCATTTGACTGATCAAAGAATTATATCTTTGTTATATTATATATATTGTTCTTTGTATTACAATTTTAAAAGAGTCCTGAACTTATGTTGTTTACTCAGATTTCTGACCAACAGGTGGTCATTCATTGGTTGACTGTAGTAGCTTCAATTTGATTGAAGGGAGGCGTGACCCTTCGTTTGTAAATGTTCTCTTGCATCGAGATTCTGACATTGCTTCAAATTAGATTAGTGCACGTTAGCACCACAGGATTTACTCTGTGCCATCTATTTGTTTATTTTCCATTTATATACGGATATTTCATTATCTATTACTTTAATACCTTATACCCTCTATAAATGCGCTCAGACGCATTATGGACGTGGTGCTCTAGATGTTCAATTGGCGCTAATTGTTTTTAATTACTGACATGCCTTACACCCTCTATTAATACGCTCAGACGTATTGTAGACGTGGTTATATTACTAAATCATTTCAAATCGACCAGCTTGCCCTCTATTAATACGCTCAGACGTTTAATAGACGTGGTACTTTTTATACTTATTGGCTAAATTATTTTATCATTGGGGATAATCTTACTCCCGTCCACTAAAATGGCACGGCTTTTCAAACGTCAGAATAAACAAAAGAAAAGTGTGTTAAGAGCATCAAATGCACTTGCTCATAAAAAACGCTTTCACAAAGCAAGCGTAATAAATGCAAAAAAGTTTGTTCTGAATTTATCCTCATATTATCTCAAAGACAACGAATACATACTACTAGCCAAAGGACTTAAATTCATTCCCACACCAAAAAATGGCAATGTCAAAAGGTTACTTCTTAAGGATTTTGACGAGTTTGCTAGAAAACTCAGATGCAAATTTCTCTTTGATACCGGGGAAAACAATAAACTTCATCCCTTCAGAACATCTACTGGTTATAAACCTGATCCGGCATGTGGTGCACTTGAAAATTACATTGACAAAACCAAGTTAGAGTTATCATCAATGCAAATAAAACAATATCAGGATAATTTAACTAGCCAGGAAAGAGCAGCTTTGACAACATAAAAAACAACCGTCATATCGTCATTAAGAAAGCAGACAAAAGTAACACTGTTGTCATCATGGACAGAGAAAAATATGTCACAGAAGCTCTACGTCAACTCAATTCAAAGCATTATATTGAAGTTGACAAACCCGATCTGTCTTACTTACATAATAGCATTCAAGAAAAAATACTGGATATGCATATTAAAGGAACATTGGATAAAGAAACATTTCGTTTTCTAAATGATAATGAGTCGTCCCTTAAATGCGGACACTTATACTTGCTCCCTAAAATACACAAGATCCAAGATAATGTCTTAACTGCCCTCATGAATGGCACTTGCAGCCTCAGACGATTACCACCTGGGCGACCTATTATTTCACAATGCGATACGCCAACACATAGAATTGGTGCTTACTGTGATTATTTTCTAATTCCGATAGTTAAAAAACAATCGACCTATATAAAGGATACAACCGATTTCATTAACAAAATCGAAACTTTATGCCTACCATCGCAAATCTTATTGATAACATACGATGTTACAAGTATGTATACTAACATGGAGTTCGATGAATTATTATGCGCTGTTGAAGAAGCGTACACAAATTACGAAAGAGACCTCTCAGAGTTACCGTATCCAGATATCTCAGATCTCATCTTCTTTGTGAAATGCATACTCGAAAATAATTATTTTGAATTTAATGGAAAATATTACAGACAAATAATCGGGTGTGCAATGGGTTTAACAGTTTCCCCAGAGGTATCTGATTTTAGAATGTTCCAAATAACCCAATCAATCATGGCAAAGTTTCAATTTGCTAATAAAGTCTTGTTTCATGGCAGATTTAGAGATGATGGTTTCATCATCTTCAATGGTTCAGAGACTGAGATTCTCGAATTCTTTGACCTTGGTAATCAGTGTCATCCGCACTTCAAATTCACCTTTGAAACCTCTGTTGATTCAGTGAACTTTTTAGACACAACAGTGTATAAAGGAAAAAAATTTCAAGAATCTAACAAACTTGATATCAAATCTTACATAAAACCAACAAACAACTTTCAATATTTACACAGGGAAAGTTCTCATAACCCGGCGGTATTCAAAGGTTTTATTAAAGGCGAATGCATAAGACATGTGAGAAAAACCAATGACACTGCAGCTCTCAATATTATTCTACAAGACTTTAAGAAACACTTGTCAAAGAGAGGTTACTCTGATACAGAAATAGATCCCATTATCACAAACATAATCCGAACAGACCGAAATGAGATCCTTAATAAAAGTAACAACCAATTAAAGCTCAACAATAAATTGGTTATGGTTACAAAATATAATCCCCGAATCAAAAGATTAAAAAAACGCATCTTAAAATACTGGAACGAAATGCAAACAGACACAAGATGCAAAGAATTATTTACATCGGAACCAATTATAGCTTATAGCAAAGACAAAAGCATAGGCGAAATAATTATTAGATCACGTTTACCACAAGATCACACTGAAAAGGTGGGCCCCTGAAGAGGCAGACCTTAGGGCAAGTACCCAAAAACTGCCGAAACACTCTTTACTATATTTCAATATACATATATGAATGCTTATATTTCCAAAGGCAAAAGAATGTTGCAAAGTTTGGTTTAGAGTGTAGGGTCCTAATAAATTTCATGGACAAGTTTGGCTGATTGATGTCTTTATTTTCACACCAAGTTATAAAAAAGTACATAAAACCCATACAAGTATGAAGTGATTCGCAATTGATGGATCATAATTTGAACAAGTTAGAATCTACACTTCCCAAGGATGTTTTTACATAAGTTTAAGCTGTTTTAGTGCAGCGGTTATCGAGAAGAACATTTCTAGATATTTGACCTATTTAACTCAACGTTAAAATTAGGTTCACTATTGTTGCCTTGCCCTACCCTCGGCGGTCATGATTTGGACAATTAAGAATTCACTCTACCCTACAATGATTCCATATAAGTTTTATCTTTTTGTCACAGCGAATCATGAATTGAAAATTTCTTAATATTTCCCCTAAAATGTTTACTGTAGAACTTTTGTGCATTATTGTTGCTCCGCCCTTATCTCAAAGGTCATAATTTGGACAATGTAGAATTATCACTTCCCTAGAATGCTTCCATATTTGTTTTATCTTTTTGTCACAATGATTCGACTATGAACAACTCAACAGCCAGGTTTAGGCTGTCCATAAGAAATAAGCCTTAAAATATTTCAAGAAAATCACAATAATGTTGCATCTTTTTTATTAGCATGAGTTTTAATTTCATGGGATTTGTGCAAATGGTCAAAGCGACTTTACGTACATCAGATGTTTGTCATGTGAAATGATTAAAATTAAACACAATATGTCCAGATACAAAAAAATTCTAGAAATTCAACGATATACGCATAATTTTTCCCTATGAAAGTATTTGTGTTTTCTTTAAGACAAAACCTTTAACCTAAAAAAATGCAGGAAGCAAATTCGTCATGTCCGGGAATAAAATTCTTGAATTTACAATATATACATTTGTATGAACCTGTATGCATTGAAATAATGTAAAATCATGGGGGAAAACTGCACAACATGCTTTAGCCACTTTTCAAAACAGAAGGGTCAATTGCTCTTGAGCAAACCTGCGCTCTATAAATTATAAAACTAAAATCGTTGAAATTTTGTCCATTTTGTCCCCTTTCTTAAAAATCATACGAAATCGGACTAGTTTGTGACGTCATAAAAACCAAAATTATGAATAAATCACTTTGAAATTATACATTTTTCTGTTAATTTATATTTCTCATAAATATTACAGAATTCAGCATATTTCATGCTTTTTTTTAAGTTTTACCTTTGTGGGGTCAAAGATTTGCAATATACTGCATATAGTTCTTTAACAATGAAATATAAGGAGATAACGAGCAGTATATATTTTTAAGCTCAGGGTTCATTGAATATTAAAAATAGGATCGGAGCAAGCACGGGCCTTCCTAACATCAGCGGTGGGATCAGATGCCGTGGTGGAGAGAGCATCCCATGACGACAAGAAACAGCTGCCGTTTCCTCACGATTGGCCAATAATGGAAAAAAGGCAATTCAGTGTATATAATGACTTAAAGACTAGTATGAAAAATATCATACACCATTTAACTTGTTAATAAATTGATTTTAATTTGCTGACAAGACTATTGTACCAAGTATAGAACTGCGAAATAATAACTTCAAAATGAACCCTTTTTCTATTGCTAAAATTATTAATTTTTTATTAATACAACCGTAAAAAGTTAACATACATTCTTGTAAACATGTTAGAAAACTTATCTTTCTGTTTTTTTTTACGGAAGCCATGATGACATTCACACAGACGTACCTCTCCATATGGATAATTGTCTCTGTGTACACACCTCTAGTACAATCCTTGAAACTCTCTACTTTCTCTACTGAACGGTGAACGAACGCAGAGCGAACGGTGAGTGAACGATGTGCGAACGCTGAACGCGAATCAAATCAATACTAACTTATTCAAAATTGAATTACTGCCAAAAATCGTACACGCTTAATATAATACATTTACAGTAAACACGACTCCCCTAGAAATTCATGGTTCGACATGTGGCCAATGATCGAGAATGCTTAAAAATCCTGTAGCATCAATTTATATATCAGTAGCTTGCATTGGTTTAAAATCAAAGAAAGGTAGAAGGAAGTCAAACTGTAATGGACCGGGCTATTGATGTAATGCCTATTCCTATATCACAGCCCCGGAGCATTCCCATGAAGACTACTTGAATTGTAAGGGGACTACTTATTAATCCTGCAGGGCACATGCTTGCCGGAACACAGCTATATCTTTTTAATTTAGACACAAAAACATAGGTTTGCCAGAAAAGGGTGCAAAATGCGCACGTTTTTGCAAATTTAAATTTATATCAGAGGACACTGGAGGTATAGTGTGTATTCTTGTTTTCAGAGTTGAAAAAGCCATTTGTGGAAAGAACTATGCTAGAACAACTCGGCGTATCCTTTAAAGCAGTACCCTTATCAAAACTCAAATTACTTTTAGCTGTTGTTGAAGTACAGCATAGATGACCATAGCAAATCCAGTTTTTTATGTTTTGCTTTCTAGCCGCCATGCTAACAGACTGATATTATACACACAACAATGCATAAACAACCGAAACAACACTTAAAATGGAGATTTATGCAATTAACAAAACAAAATACATACATAAGTATATTTGCTGCGAGATCTTATGACAAAATTTACACACATGAACTATAAATTTGCGACAACATGTATGCTAAAGTTAATTTGCACCTAGTCCTGACCAGGTGTAAATTTACTCAACTGTGCAAAATTTACATGTGAGCAAATCAGTTCATACGACAAAAAATGCACCTGTGAGTAAATTTACATATGAGTAAGACATACTGATGTATGCAAATCATGTCGTATGAATGGGGTATTAGACTTTTTGAAGAAAATTTAGTTTAATAAATTATCAAAACCACTGATAAACGTAAACTGTTATTTACTATTGCATACAGATAAAAGCGTGTCTAACGCAAAGACGTGCATCACCGACACAACATCACGTGACTTCCATTAATAGCAAAATTTTCCTTAAGAAAAATGCTAACAGAACAACAATACCCCAGAGTTTGATAATTTCTTTGAGTATGTAATGTAGCTGAAAAACATCTATTTTGTCTAAAAAGTGCTGCTAGAATCCCACTATCTTTTCCGTAAAATATTTATTGCAAACATTCGCACGAAACCTTACCCTTTGTTTTGAATTTTATACATATGAATTGAGATTTTTTGTACAACCATGCTTAACTCGGGATTCTAGCAGCACTTTCCAAGTTTGTCAAAAAGCAAACTTTCAATCTGTACAAATCGTATGTTTTGAAATATCCAGCTTATTGCTGTTCTGTTGCATTTTTTGGTCAAGAATGACGGACAATAGGCCGACCGGGATACGTAATATAGCGGACTGTCTTCAATAGAGAATATAATCGATGAAAATAAATTAGCAAATCTGTTAAATTAATTGAACTATGAATTTAACACAATATTTCCTTAACATCTTTGCATCTTTAGTATGTACTCTTAAAACAATTTCAGAGATTCCATGCTTGTCCCCTGAGATTGAACCCTCTAAAAGTTAGAGCCCCTTTCTGTGTAAACCATTGTTATCGCTACTCCTCCGAAACCGTAAACCGTAGAAGTACAAAAGCTTCTACAATGTCTGCAAGTAATTTAGTACACTTATCATTCTATTAGTGCTAAAGAATTCGTTAACATTTTAAGGTCAGAAGACACGTTCCTCAAAGATATGTTTTGTATTTCTTAGTATTATTTAAAGTAAATATTCATATTTTTAATTCTCATCTGATTTCTACATTGTTTTCAAAATGTTTTTAAACATAAGTACACCAAAAATTGTGTTATAGACATTTAGGAGATTACACATAAGGGTTATATAAGAAAAATGACCCTTTTGTATCTTGGCCAAATGCCTGGTAAGGTACCCTAATTTTTTTGTGTGGAATCTTGTTTAAGTACCTTTACTTCAATGACAAATTCTTAAGAAAAAAAAATATATTTTTGAGGAACGTATCATCTGACCTTAAGTAGTAATTGCCCCCGCCAGTTTATGATGTTTACGAAAAATTGCAAACTTCTTTACGACAAGTTGTAAAGTCATGGGCCCAACTGCATGAGATCTTTTGACCTTTGACCTTGAAGATTAGGTCAAGATCAAAGATCAAGGTCATTGTCAAAGTATCAAAATTGCTTATTTACGGTTTTTGTTAAAATGACCTTGAACTTTGATCTTGATATTTGACCTTTGACCTTGACCTTTTCTCAAAAGGTAAAAAAATATATTCATTACCTTTACCTAGATTCAGCTTCAAGTGTAAAACTGAAGTTTATAAGTGGGTGGATTGTTTTTGTTTTTTTAGAACACCTTGATAAATGACCTTGATCTTTGTCCCATTGACCCAAAGGTCACAATCAAGCTTAATTACATGGAGGTATTTACAACTCCCACTTTAACAAATGCTTATATAATAACCCCCCAGTCCCCTTCTGTAAAATAAAAATCAATACCCACATAGGAAAATTTAATACAACTCAAAGGACATCACTGTTCAGCATAAACTCCAGTTAAGCATGTAGAAGACACCTCAAAGAAAGTGCCCTGAGAGTTTTACGGTAAGTCTCTTAAGTACAATTAAATTCTAGAGAATATCGGCAAAAACTTTTTTTCTGTCTGAAATTTAATTGTTCCTGAGAATAAAAATTAATGAAAGCTTGTATTGGTTATTTCTTCGATAGTTGTTAATATCATTCGATTCGCCTACTCTAATACGACATTTCAATACCAAAAATTCTTGCTTCTTTAGTATGTGGAATCTATTTCAATTTTATTTAGATATCATATTCATCGAATGAATCTCGAAAGTAGCGATTTTTCCTGTCATATAAATTTCCACGCTCTTAATGATACCGTTTTCTTCTTGAGATGCATGTTTCAAGCTTTATTTATGCTTGAAACTATTAATTCAATTCAAAAAGAAATGATTATTAAATCTTACCTATGAGTTTACCATATCTGTCAACACGAACGCGGCCTTTTTCAAATACATAAATTGCTACGCAACCTCAAATGCATGAATCCCCGTTAAAAGCAATATCATAATTGTAATCAGACAATATCCCTTACATATTAACTCAAAATTAAACTCATTCAAACTCACATATACACCCAGGAGCTTGTCAGTAGTTTATTCAGTGATAATATCCCTCTGCTCCACATTTCACTACTTTTTTTTTTAATTCCAAACATTGATTTTCAGCAACAACTATAACATCTAATTCAAATAGAAAATAGTTTGAAGTATGAAGAGTTGCTTACTTTTTCAGAAATGAATAATATGTCAAATCATGAGGTGAAGAAAAATTTCATATGGTCATTATAAAGATCAATTATTTTTAATCTCACAATTAAATTAGAAATTTGAGGCATATATTAAAATAATATTTACTCCCATACCTATCTAATTCCCTTAAGAAAACATACTGAAGCAATGTTTTTTAAATCAGAATATCAAATTGTTTTCTGTGCATGTAAAATAAAATGCATCCATAAACAAGAATTGAAATTCTTTTTTAATGAAATAAAATATTAATTATATGTATATAAACAATTCTGCGGCTGTTATTAATTAAAAGTCTTCCACGTTTAGAGATATATTTTTTTTTTTCAATTTACACCATTTAAAGGAACTGAGTATAAATGTTTTAGGTAAACTATTATAAATAATTAATAAATATACTAGCAATAGAGCTAGACATCAACCTCTGAACAATGGGGTAGGTTTGTCAGAAGTTATTCTGAAAAATGACCCAAGAAGTTTGATCTTTGATCCCTTTCGAAGTTATTGCCACTTTCATTGTCAAGTTTGTTATCGCTACTACTCCGAAACCGTAAAACGCAGAAGTTTGAAACTTTTAGGAGTGTGTTGGACTAATCAAGAGGAACACTGCAGAAGGATTTGTAAACCCCTTCAATGAATTAATAGCTCTGACACTTTTTTAGTTTTACAATTAATTAAAAAATTTTCAAAACGAGAAGTAGTACTTACATAGGACCAACTGCATAAGATTCATTGACTTCAGACCTTCAAATTTATTTCAAGGTTAAAGGTCTTGGTGATTCCAAAAATGAGAACCGGTCACGGTAGCCTAGTGGTAGAGCGTTCGCTTCGTGATCGGGAGGCCCGGGTTCGATTCTCGATCGCGGCGCCGCGTCATACCTAAGACGTAAACATAGGTAGTGACTGTTCCTTCGCCAAGCGCTCGGCACTAGAAGTGAAAGTCATGGGTCTTTCGGATACGACCTTAAAAACGTAGGTCCCGTGTCACGGTAGACGTTGGCACGATAAAGAACCCTCACTGCTCAATGGCCCTGAGTGCCGAGTATAGGTCTAAATTTTGAAGCCCTTCACCGGCATCGGTGACGTCTCCATATGAGTGAAAAATTCTCAAGAGGGACGTTAAACAATATACAATCAATCAATCAATCCAAAAATGAGAAATTAAGCTCTTTTTTTTATCTCTTTTGTCTTTCAACATATACTTAATGTTTAGGTATCATTAATATGTACTTTCAAAACTATTTCAAAGATCTTATTCTTGTCCCCTAAGATTAAACCTTATAAAAGTTATTGCCCCTTGTGCTAAAAACCTTGTTATTGCTACTCCTCTGAAACCATAGACCGTAGAGAGACGGTCCACAAATGTCTTCAGGGTCTTAAGGCATAACTTCACTGTTTAAGTGCAAAAGGATATGATGACCCCTTATATGAGTTATCTCCCTTTAACGTCTTTGTACTTCCTATTAAACGTTATAACTTGAAAACTATACCACATAGACGCATGGTGTCAATTGCATTGTGACCCTTGACGTTTGACCTCGAATCATTTCCCAAGGTCAAAGGTCAAGGTTTATTTCAATTTTTTGTTAATTTTCATTTTTTCTATCTCTTTTTTTTTCTGGTTTCTTATTCAAGGAATTCAATTTTAAGGAATCAGATATAAAACAAAATTGAAATTCAAAGAAGGTGGAAAGACCTCTTATTGTTCTATGAACAATAAGTCTCCTAGTGTTTATTAGTGTGGAAAGACCTATTGATTTTCTTCTGTTTCTTATTATTCTTCTTCTTCCTATTGTTCTTCCGCTGATTTTTTATTTCGACATTTATCGAAAAGACTTTTTGTTCATGGTAAAGGTCATTAAAAGTTAGTAATAAATTTGACCCAACACGTATGAACTATGATCGCTTTCGAAGTTATTACCCCTTTCGCAAGAAATGCTTGTTATCGCTACTTCTCTAAAACCGTAAACCATACAAGAATGAAACCTTCACTAATGTCTTCGACTACTTGAGAGGACTGAGGAATCTATCCATTGCGAAAGTATTCGGTGACATCTTCAATGAGTTATTGCCCCTGAAAGTCTTTAGATTTTACAAAATTTTCAAAACGAGAAGTTGTAGAAACATGGGATCAACTGCATGTGATTCATTGACCTTTGATCTTAATATTCATGTGAAGGTCAAAGGTAAAATCAGTCCGAAATTGAGTAATTAAGCTCTTTTGATATCATTTTTTTGTCTTTTAAAATATAGAAACTGTCTTAGCATCATTATTATATGCTCTTAAAACTGTTTTAAAGATTTAATTCGTATCCCTTAAGATTGACGCTGTTAAAAATTATCACCCTTTGTTGTCACTTGTTATCACCTTTACTTGGAAAAGGTAAACCGTAGGGACATGAAACGTTCACTAATGTTTTCGACTCCTTGAGAAGACTCTGGAATCTATCATTGCAAAATTATCGGTGACCCCTTCAATGAGTTATAGCCCCCGAAAGTTTCTGAATTTTACAAATAATTGAATATTTTTAAAGGAAGAAGACGTAGAGACATCCGACTAAAGCATAAGCTTCATTGACCTTTGACCTTAAAATTCATGTAAAGGTCAAGGTCATTCCAAAAATGAGAAATCAAGCTCTTTTCATAGCTTTTTTTGTCTTTCAACATTAACTAAATATCTCTACATCAATAATATGCAATCTTAAAACTTTTTCAAATATATCATTCTTGTCCCCTATGATTATTCCCTTTAAAAGGTTATTGCCCCTTTTTGTGAAAAACCTTGTTTTCGTTACTCCTCCAACATCGTAGACCGTAGAGACACCAAACCTTTACTAATGTATTGAGGGACTTTAGACATAACTTCCCTGTAAAAGTGCAAAAGGATCTGATAACCCCTTATATGAGTTATTGCCCTTTAACTTTTTTATACTTACTATGAAACCTTATAACTTGAAAACTATAAGAGATAGAAGCAAGGGATCAATTGCACTTTGGCTCCTTACCTTTGACCTTGAATATTTTCTCAAGGTCAAAGGTAAAGGTCATTACATTAGTTTTTAATTTTCATTTTTTCGATCCTAAATTTTGGTTTCTTTTTCATGGAAATTAATTTTAAGGAGTCAGATATAAAACACATTTGAAAATCAAAGAAGGTGGAAAGACTTCTTATTGTTCTGTGAACAATAAGTCTCCTAGTTATTATTCTATTTTGAATATTTTGATCTACTTAGCTTTTGAAACTATAAGACTTATCGAAGAACTTTTTAGTTCATGATACTGGATATTCTAAGTTATTCCAAAAACGATCCCCTATGTTAGAACTTTGACACCTTACGCATTTATTGTCCCTTTCACTGTAAAGCTTGTTATCGCTATTCTTCAGAAACCGTAAACCGTAGAGATACAAAACCTTCACCAATGTCTTCAACTATTTTAGGAGACTTTTTAATCTATTCACTGCAAAAGTTTTTCTTTTACCCTTCAATGAATAACTGCCCCTGAAAGTTTATAAATTTTATAAAAAATTAAAAATATTCAATACGAGAAGTCGTAGAGACATAAAACCAACTGCATAAGTTTCATTGACCTTTGAACTTCAAATCTATTTCAAGGTCAAAGGTCAAGGTCATTCCAAATATGAGGAATAAATTTCTTTTAATAGCTCTTATATCCTTTAACATATACTATCTAACTTCTCTCTGTGATATGCACTCTAAATACTCTTTCGAAGATTTCATTTTTGTCCCCTAAGATTAACCCTTTCAAAAGTTATTGCCCCTTGTGCAAAAAAACCCTTTTTATCGCTACTCCTCCAAAACCATAGACCGTAGAAACCCCAAATCTTCACTAATGTCTTAAGGGTCTTTAGGCCTAACATCACTGTATTAGTGCAAAACGATCTGATGACCCTTTATATGAGTTATTACCCTTAAACTTCTTGTTCTTACTATTAAACCTTAGAACTTGAAAACTTTAAGTCGTGGGAGCATGGGATCAATTGCATTGTGACCCTTGACGTTTGACCTTCAACAATTTCTCAAGGTCAAAGGTCAAGGTTTTTCTATATATTTTTTAAATTTTCATTTTCTCTATGCTTTAAGACAATTTTGGTTTCTTTTTCATGGAAATTTAATTTTAAGGAGTCAGATATAAAATAAATTCAAAGAAGGTGGAAAGACCTCTTATTGTTCTGTGTACAATAAGTCTCCTAGTTTTTTATTTATTAGGTCTTTCCACCTTTCTGTGGAAAGACCTATTGAAATGCTTCTGTTTATTATTATTATTATATTTCTGGAGATGTTTTGAAACCGCAAGACTTATCGAAAATCTTTATAGTTCATTATACTTGATATTAAAAGTTATTCCGAAAAATGACCCCCCCCCCCTATCTAATGTTTGACCCCTTGCGAACTTATTGCCCTTCACGCAAGAAATGCCTGTTATCGTTACTCCTCCAAAACCGTAAACCGTAGAGGTATGAAACCTTCACCAATGTCTACAACTACTTGGGAGGATCTTTCAAACTATTCATTGCGAAAGGATTCGTAAACCCCTTCAATGAGTTATGCCCATGAAAATTTTGAAATATTACAAATAATTAAAAATTTTCAAAACGAGAAGTCATAGAGACCTGGAATTAACTACGTAAGATTCATTGACCTCTCATCTCAAAATCTATGCAAAGGTCAAAGGTCAAGGTCATTCCAAAAATGATAAATTAAGCATTTTTAATATCTTTTTTTTTTTTATCTTTTTAACATATTTAATCTGTCTTTGCATTTTTAATATATACTCTTAAAACTATTTGATTTCATATTTGTCCCTTTAAATTGACCCCATTAAAAGTCAGATTGACCCCATTAAAATTGCCCTTTGTGCAAAAAACCTTGCTATTGCTACTCCTCCAAAACCATTCATCGTAGACAAATGAAACCTTCACTAATGTCGGCGGGTTTGACTGGTCAGCAGGGGATGCTCACTCCTCCATGATATCTGATCCCACTTTTGATGTTTCGGAGGTCCTTGTTTGCTCTGCTGATATTTTGTATTGTTTAATTGTGCTATTTTGTATTGTTTAATTGTCATTAAGGTGGAATACCACTCCAACTTTTTATTTTATAGATCTTGAGTAATCCCTTTTCATCCCTTTTGAACAATGGTTTCAGCATTAGAAGGCCAATATTAGCTCTTGATAATTCTATATAATTTTTTTTTTGGTATTTTTTAAAAGAAAATGAAAAAAAGAATTATTTACATCCAAATAAGTTTTTTTTTAATTGAAAGTTTGATGTAAATAAATGAATCATATAAATAACTTATATAATATGTAAAGAAAGGCTGGTTAGACTTATTAATTTTTTTTATAAAGAATTATTTATGAAAATTAAAGACATTATTTGTGAATATTTTTTAAACATATGGTTAAAACACCATAAAACTAGTCAAAACTAAGGAGAACAAGTATGTCAATCATATTTTAAAAAGAAATTGAAACAAAATTGAGAAATTTTAAAGAAAATATATTTTTTTAATATTTGCACCTTTCTCGATCAAAATTAAATTGATCGCGGTCAAAATTAACACAAAATGAGTGATATACTAATTTATTGCCTTTTGATGAAATTACAATGAAATATATTTTATTGTCAAGTTCAAAAATGTTTAACCCTTATTACACCCAATCGGACTAGTGTTCTAGGGGAAATTTTATTTATTTCCAATAATTGTACAAGTATTGTTGGGATCGGTCTAATTTTGATCGGGATTGGCCAAAATTAAAAAAAAAATAATAATTTCTCTAAAATTTGGCTATTTCGTTTCAATTCCTTTTATAAATATGATTAAAGAACATGTTCTCCCCAGTTGTGACTGGATTTAAGAAACAAGTTTAAAAAATATTCACAAATTATGTGTTTTATTTTCATTGATACTTTTTTATTTAAATTTTTAAAGTATGTATAGGGTCTTTCTTTATATATTTTATTAGGTTTTCATATGTGTGCCTTCATTTACATCAAAATTTTTACAAGAAAGCATCTAATTTTTATGTAAATAATTTTTTTTCATTTTCTTTGAAAAAAATACAATATATATATATATATATATATATATATATATATATATATATATATATATATATATATATATATATATATATATATATATATATATATATATATATATATAATTAAGAGCTAATGCCGGTCTTCAATTCTGAAACCATTGTTTAAAAAGGTTGACTCAGAGATCTTTGAAATAAAAAGTTGATGTGGCATCTCTCCTTAAATACATTATTTGCAAAACATATGAGTTCCAATTTTTCAAACAAGGGTAATGCATGTAATGTACGAGGGGTTATCAAAAAGTTCGTGGACTAGCGCCATAAAATTAAAACCGCTTTAGGTACATAAATTGATTTTTAAAATATCTCGTTATCATCATCTTTTCTTTCTATAGAATAAATCACAAATCATAGATTTTATTTTTTAATAAATAAGTAATGTTTTTGTAAGCAATGGTATGTCCATGCTGCGCAACCTCGAAAACGACGTTTCTTTCGACCTAAGTGTAACTAAGAAGAACTATTGTGATATGAACATTTGACATCCAAATATCCCCGTAAATTCAGGTATGACTGTGTTGGGACTGCTGTTCCATAAAATATTAAATCTTTGCCTCATTCTGGAAGTTCTATTAAATTTTATCGTATATTTACATGGAGTATCCAAACAAATATTGCCTTGAAAATGACGTCAAAAGGGGGATGGGTTTCCTTTTCCAACAATCTATAAAGTTTTGTACTGGTATACACCTAGGAAATGTTTAAACTGGCTACGAAGAAGTAATATGCATCCAGATAACTTTGTTTTAATGCTAAAATAGATTCAGAGAGAAAATAAATGCACAGTTAATGTCGATTTGTATTCAAATTGTGAAAATTCACTCACGTCAGAAAATGACGTTGATCATGTGTTGTAGATATTGAACTCAAAAAAGCAAAATATGCTTGCAATCAAGCGAGGATCTCTGCCATTGTATAAATCTTATTTACAAAAGTATATGCATTGAAAGCCGCTGTTCATGACATTGTAAAGCCATATAAACAAGACGGATTGAAGTCTTTCCTCAGCTCCAGGGAATCTCATCAAAATAAGTATATGTGGTAGAAAAAGCAGACATTGAAAAACAATGACGTTGTCGGACGTCATAAAACTAAACGGCGACGGCACCGGTTGATTATAATATTTTTTTTTTTTTTTTATAATAATTTGGAAAATAATGAAGGTATCAAGCTAAAATTGTCAACATCTCTTTATTTATTTTTTTTTTTGATGTTTTATGTTCCTAAAAAATTTTGTAAGCTCAGACAACATAGTACTAATTTTATAGCCTCAATCTACGAACTTTTTGATAACCCCTCGTAATTCCCCTTTTCTTATCAGATTTCTGTTTTTCTTTGAATTCACAATGCTTCATGTTTTTCTCATCGTCCGTGCTGAAGACTATCTTCATCGTTGAACTGGCGCCTCTATGGTCAGAAATCAGAAAGAATAGAATGATAAAAAAATCCAATAAATATCTCTTTTTGTTTCTTGCGTTTTCCTCAAACTGTACCAAGTTTTTTATTTGCAATGGAAGATAACAACGTAGATCTTATGCATGCGTGCCTTTTAGGTTATTTTTCTTGATCTGATTGGTTAGAGAACGATTTAAATCACCCAGGTTCACAAAAATGTAGGTCACCTTTTGTCAACAAGGAATTTGGTTGTAAAATTATTTACTCATGTGTGAAACGTAAAGACCCAGATTCTATGTTATTAGGTTAAAAAAAGCTAAAAAAAAAAAAAAAAAAAAAAAAAAAAAAAATAGAAAGCAAAACGTAAACAAACAAAGCTTTTCAAGTTGTTGCTAACTTCAGTACATGTAATCTAAAATAAATCATTAATTAGATAATTAACTTAATATACGTCTCGATAAATGCATGTTACGGGAAAAAAATTGACCCATTATACTTGAAAACGCAATTGTGAAGTAAACGTGCCTTACTCACGAGATCTTCAGTTCCTTATAGTTTTTGTCATTAAAATTGTTTTAATTGATTTCTGATTTTTTTTTTTTTGGATTTTCTAATGACTGCAATCTTCTTATCATAATATAAACCATGTAAAAGAGCGTATTTGCTATTTCTTAGAGTTTACATGGTATGCATATATGCTTATTTTTAAAAGAAAATCATACGTGCTTATAGCCTATTAGAATTTACTGTCATCTATTGTCATAAGATGGATGGTCATTGAATTTTTCATGAAAACCTCTATTTTTTTTCAAATGAAATGTATATTTTTACATTTTTTCTAAATGGAGGGAAAATATGACCCATACTAGAAGTGTAAAACCAGCAACCACTTGAAACATTGCATAAGTATTTCTTACAATCACACCTCACTTGACATCCATTTCCGTAATAAGGATATGGATATGATTAACTACAGTTCACTCTTCTGTACCCTGGTGAACATCCTGTAAATATGTTTGCAAACTTTGAAAAAAAACTTTGTTCAAATTCTTAATTCATATGCAGTAAAATGAATTCAAAGTAATTCTGAAACCTTCTGAAGCTAAAAGAAATATTAATGGCATGATCAAGAATGATATTTTCGATTTTTTTTCTTGAATCTTCCTTTTTGGCTGGAGAAATGTAACTAAATTTACATGTATACAATAAGTTAAAAAAAATTCTAATTAACTATGAACTTATTAATGATATATTGAATATCATGATTCGTTTCCGTAATCGAAAATGATATAAAACATATGTGCTTATTTTAAGGTATTTTCCTACAGACGAATGATGTATAAGCTCATACTACACGTATCAATTCGAATACCCAAAAATATAACTATTCATAAACTTTAAATATGGGTTAGATAAATCAAACATTACATTAACTTTTCATTAATACGAAACATCAAATTATACATGGATGTAACTATAGACAGATATCTTTCTATATTAAATATTTATAAGAATCCATTTTTATATTTAGTAGATTTACTTTCGCATCGCTGACTTTCTGTATTTTACTTGTAATCTGCACAGCAATTTCTAAAGCCTCTACAAAAATATTCTATTTTAAGTGATTATTCTGAAACAGCTTTCGTATGATAGTTAATTTTTTAAAAGTGTTTTATTTAAAATGGGAATTCGTTACTGAGACCAACTAGTGACCCCAGTCCTCCCCCCCCCCCCCACACACACACACCCTTACACACTTTAGGCTAGTAAATGTCACATTTCCTGAAGAAAACTATGGTATTTCTTTTGCATAGAAAGCTTCCATTTGGTCGTTTAACAGATTATGTTTAAGAATTAATGTATACATAGCTGAACATTGGAAAACAATCAGAACTTAAAAGGATTGTATTGACCGAAAAAAAAAAACAGCAATAATCGTTTTATTATATCACTCTCTGATAAAATGATACAGCTCATTACTTGTTTGGATTTAATTAAAGTCCTAGCCAAATACAAGACAGAAGCAAAATTAAAATGTAAATAAACTTTACCAGTGGTATCAATTTGAAATGTTTTTTTTAATTTTTTTTATTAATTTTAGTTGCCAATAAAAGTTCCCTTTTTACTATCATTTTGGGTAAATTTAAGGTACAATGTATTATGGATCAGAATATTGTAATCCCGGAGGAGAAAAGAGAAGTGTCTTTTGTATTTACAATACCTTGCATTTTTCACAATATCAAAAAAAAAATAGTTCTGACGTACTCCATGTATAATGTTGACTTCGTGTAATTGAAATACATTTATATTCACAGAGAAGTTTTATATAACAAACCTGTTAGCTCTTAAAAGGATGTTTGAAAATCCACATTTTATCAACATTGATATTGTTCCTGTGAAACTGAAATAAATTCATAACACATGGGTAAAGGGTGCTAAGGAAAAATATGTTACAAATTTGAAGATGAAATAGAGGTGCTGTGAGCAGTGAATTATATAAATGATCAATCGCCTCTAATATAAATATGATGGCAGTGTTCATGTTCTGCAATGGGAAACCCAAAATATGTGTAGGCTGAAAAAGTAATAGAAGGTGCACAACGGCAATATGTAATAAAGATTCTATAAAAAAAATATTCAGTGGTGTAAGAGGAGTTGCAGATAGGAGATGTGTATACTTAAAGCGTAACAAACAGATGGACGGACATCCTGATTAATAAATACTCTCCAGTTTTTCAACTAAGATTTGTATAAAAAAAAAGGACTAAATAGTCAGGCAAGCATTATGGCCCGTGCATTTTTTTTCCTATTTAGTGTCTTCCTCAAGATTGTTGCAACATAAAAAAACTGAAACACTTGTCTGTATTTGAAATAATAATTATAATATTCACTCATTTAACCTCCAGATCGATGATTTTATTTACACTATGTTCAACTCCCATGAGTACTTTCATTACTTTGATTAAATAAACAAACCGAAAGTACGATCGATGGGAATTCCCACATACAATATAAAATGGCATTGCAAGTTGATCCAGAAAAAATGGATACCCATGATGAAGAATTTCTTGGTATTCAACCTGAACCAATGGAATGTCACGGTCAAGAAGTCAGTATTTCGGAAAATCAGGTCAAGAACCCAGCTGGAGACTTCGTCTTTACAACAACCCAAGAAACACAACTCCAGCGATTTTTGTGTCTCGGGGCTTCTTGCAATGACTATCGAACCGGAAATCGAAGTGAATTGAAATTAGACGATGTCAGGTTTATTTTACAGTAAGTCTTTTTTTTAAGCACAAGTTCAAAAATATACTAGAAGACTAATTGTTCTCGAACAATTAGAGGTCTTTCCACCTTCTTTGAATAATATTTATTCCTTTGAATTTAAATTTCATTAAAATGAAACCAGAAATGGCTTAAAAGATGAAAAAAATTAAATAAAAAAAAATTGGAAATGACCTTGACCTTTGACCTTCAAGTAATTTTCAAGGTCAAAGGTCAAGGGTCACATTGCAATTAACCCCATGCCTCTATGACTTATAGTTTTAAAGTTCTGAGGTTTAATAGTAAGCACAAAAGCGTTAAAGGGCAATAACTTATTTAAGGCATCATCAGATCCTTCAACAGTAAGACAAAGAAGTTGTGACTGAAGTCCCTTAACACATTAGTGAAGGTTTCATGTCTTTGCGTTTTACAGTTACGTAGTAGAAGCAAAAACAAGGTTTTTCGTACAAAGGGCGAGAACTTTTAATAGGGTCAATCTTAAGGGACAAGAATGAATTCTTTGAAATAGTTTGAAAAGTACATATTAAAGATGCAAAGATAAATTGTATAAGTTAAAAGACAAAAGAGATAGAAATGGAGCTTAATTTCTTAATTTTTGGAATGACCTTGACCTTTGACCTTTGCATAAATTTTAAGGTTTAAGGTCATTGAATCTTATGCAGTTGGTCCCTTGTCTCTACAACTTCTCAATTTCAAAATATCTAATTATTTGTAAAATTCGAAAAGTTTCAGGGGCTGTAACTCATTGAAGGGGTCTCCGAATACTTTCGCAATGAATAGATTCCAGAGTCCCCTTAAGTTGTCAAAGACATTAATGAAGGTTTCATGTCTCTACGGTGTATGGTTTAGAAGAAGTAGCGATAACAAGGATTTTCGCATAAGGGGCAATAAATTTTAAAAGTGTCAGTCTTAGGCAACATGAATGAAATCTTTGAAATATTTTTAAGAGTACATATAATTGATACCAAGACATTTAGTATATGTTAAAAGACAAAAGAGATATAAAAAAGGCTTAATTTCTTGTTGATGGAATGATACTGATCTTTGACCTTTGCATAAATTTAAAGGTCAAAGGTCAATTAATCTTATGCAGTTGGTCCCATGTCTCTACAACTTCTTGTTTTGAAAATATTTAATTATTTGTAAAATTCAAAGACTTTCAGAGGCAATAACTCATAGAAGGGGTCACCGAATACTTTTGCAATGAATAGATTCCAGAGTCCTCTCAATTAGTCGAAAACTTTAGTGAAGGTTTCATATTTCTATGGTATACGGTTTTGAAGGAGTAGCGATAACAAGCATTTCTTGTGAAAGGGGCAATAACTTCGAAAGTGGTCATAGTTCATACGCGTTGGGTCAAACTCGTTCCTAACTTTTAATGACCTTTACGATGAACAAAAAGTCTTTTCGATAAATGTCGAAACAAAAAATCAGCGGAAGAAAAATAAGAATAATAGGGAAGAAGAATAATAATAAACAGAAGAAAATCAATAAGTCTTTCCACAGAAAGGTGGAAAGACCTAAATAGTACTCGTTGAGAACTGTCATGTCCACGGATAACATTATAAATAGTACACTGTACATGCAGGAATAATTCAAAGGACCACAATCACATCTTCCATACTTATTTGTGTGAACAAAAAAAAAAAAAAGAATAACTAAATAAAGTAGCAATGAGTTTGTCGGATTTTCTACGGAAGCAAATTCATTATTTTACTTGTTGAAAATCTGAAATAACATATGGATGTTATAAAAATTAAAAATGGTCAATGAACAAGTCATAGTATTTTATAAATCATTTTTGGAGATTATAAAATTTTAGAGAAATTATAAAATTTATTTTGATTAATATATAAATTTATTGAAAACTTATCGAAAAGGATAGCAAAGGAAATGTTCATGTATATTAAGGAGGATAAATAAAAGACGTTCAAATTAACTTAATTCTTACAAGAATATTAAGCTCAGGTGACATAACACAACTTTATTTTTATTATTCAAAACTCACCAGATTAAACGTATATTTAAGAAAAAAAATTTTGTTTCATATAATTCAACGTATTTTGATTTTATGATTTTTCACTGATTTTCATTTTTTGATTTAAAGATTGGTAGGCGATGGATTTGGGAAAAAAGTGGTTGATTTTCTAACAGACTTCTCTACAAATTGTCGTTCGTTCAAACAGGATCCTACATTGTACAGTTTGGCCCTCTGCTGTCGTTCGTCTGATCAAATTACAAAGCATGCCGCCTTTGCAGCTGTACAGAAGGTTTGTAGAATACCAACACATCTTTTCAGATTCCTTGACTACTGCCAAAAAGTTAGCCGTGACTTGACATCTAGTAAAGGATGGGGACGGGGTCTTCGCAAAGCAGTATGTGATTGGTACCTGAGATATGGTAAATCAGAACGAAACCTGAAGCTTTTGGCGTTACACCTCACGAAATACACAAAACGATATGGCTGGAGACACAGACAAGCAATCTGTCTTGCTCATCTCACGGTGGAAGGAAATCCTGCTTTGAAGTATTTGATAATAGTTGCAAGGAAGGGGAAACGATATGCCGATTCTACTTCGCTATTTGACAAACTTAAGAAACAAGAAAAATAATAATGAAACTCAGTTGAAAGCTGTTGCCGATTTGCTAGATGGGATTGAGCGTGCAAAGAAAACAAGAAATGTCAATGTGATTACAGATCTAATCCTTAAGCACAGGTTAGTCAGAGAAAATGTCCCAAGATTTTTCTTAAATGAAAAACAAGTTTGGTTGGCCTTGAGTAGACACATGCCGATGACAGCTCTAATCAGAAACCTTGGGAAAATGTCAAATTTGGATATATTCCTTCAAGAAAATCAAAGGTCAGACAAAGAAGAATCCTTTGAAGAAAATTTGATCTTGGGGAAATTGCAAAACAGAGAACTGATTTTAAAGGAAAAAGTTCATCCAGTGATCTTTCTAAAAGCAATTAACCAGTACAAAAAAGGTCACAATAGCTCTGAAAAAACAAAATGGAATGTGCTGCCCCAAATTTGCACAGCTCTGGAAAATGGATTCTACTTATCCTTTGAAAACGTCAGACCCACTGGCAAGCGTTTTCTTATTGCAGTAGAAATCAGTCAATCGATGAAGGAAGAAATCCAGGTCCCAGGCACATTTTCTTTACGTGCTATAGATGTTGCCGCCTTTATGGTGACCTTAGCAGCTAGGACAGAACAGCATTCTGATGTCATAGTCTTTTCATCCGAAACACCTAAACCCTTATTCATCCAATCAACTGCCACAATAGACGACGTAAACGCTAGAATTCAACAAATTGCGGATAATACACGTAATCAAGCCTCTGACGCTTCTTGGGTTTTTAAATATGCATTGCAGGAGAAGAAGCGTTATGATGCAATTGTAAATACACCGATTCCACGTCTTGTAAAGGATATCCACATCCTATGGAAGCTCTTAAAATGTATCGCGAAGCGGCAGGGCGAGAAGATATAAGATTAGTTGTTTGTAACTTATCATGTACCGACTTTTCTATTGGAGATAGAGAGGATCTGTTCACAATGACCATATGCGGATTTGATTCCCATTGTCCGCAAATCATTATGAACTTCGTTCATGGCATTCTTTGAACTGAATCTTAAAAACATATGAAATAATCCATCTAAGTATTAATAGCAACGTCCTGAATAAGTGCAAACCTTTCCTTATAATGTAACTTTTTAAATGTCTGCATTCACATGATAAATCAATGTGCCAAAATCACAACCGCTCACTCCGGGACGTACTACATATATGACATTTGATCAGCTGTAAATTCATGAATAAAAGGACCATCAGATTTAGATTTTGGATAAACAAGTATGTCTTTTTTGACATGTACGTATTTGCTTATCGTGCAATCCTATGATGTACAGTGTAAATTTGTCAAAATATGAAAATATGAAAATGGAACATTTGATTTTAAAGTACTACAATGTTTACTTCATGTTTAAATATTTTGTGCTCAAACAAGATTTTTTATGATTTCTACAAGAATGTTAGCAAAAAATAATTGGATTATTAATTATATAAAATACTCATTTGTTTCTAAATAAATAAAGATATTTTGTATAAATAATTGTTTTTCTGTTATTCATTTGTACTAATTTTTTTCTATATGTATCCAACTAGCGGATAAAAAAGAATATTTTATTTGTTTCTTGCACCTACAGCATGTTTTGCGAGGACGGTTTGTGTAATGTTTTATTGTAATAACTTGATGCACTTTATGCATTCAAGACGAGCAAAGTCATTTTGTGCAATAATGCAAAAAAAAAAAAAAAAAAAAAAAATTTACATATATATAGTAAATTGGGAGGGACTTTTAAAATGACAAAGAAATAAAAACTTAATTATGTTAAGATTGCGAGCTTTTTTAAATAACAATAAAGGAACTAGAGGTACTATAAGCAATGGTCTTTCTAAATGATAGCCCCCGCTTCCCATATAAATACGATCGCAGTGTCCCTGTTTTGATATGGGAAACGCAAAATGTGAGTCGAATCAAAAATAAAATAGAAGGTACATGTAGATTTTTACAATGGTTAAATGTGTTATATAAAGATTCTGTGAAAGTCTCATCAAATTTCATTCAGTGGTAGGAGAGGAGTTGCGAAATGATATGGAATCTCGAACTCCATAAAAAAATACAAAGTAGGAGCAGGGTAAACACGGACCTCCGATACATCAGAGGTGGGATAAGGTGCCTTTGAAGAGAGAGCATCCCTTGCTGACCGGTCAAACCCGTGTGCTCATTGTCATTATCGGGAAATAACAGTAAAATACCGTTGTAAAATCAGTGTATAAATAATAGGGATGACAATCGAATACAGAATAATTAATCGGTTGCCCGTAAGACGTTCTGACAGATTAACCGGTTAACCGTATCAAAATACGCATTTTCTTGATGTACATTACTCTTTTTCCTATGTAGATCTATTGTATACACAAGAAGACTGATAAAGTAATAATTGTACTTGACTTTTTAAAAAAAATATTTAATTTTAGTTTTTAAAAAAATGGGGAAAAATTAAGAAATGCACAAATCATGTCTAAGAATTAAATCATTGATATTTTTCCAGTTGTCATCAGTTGCGTTGTCACCATAATTAATGCTTGGTCTTAAATACATCACTTGATTTACAAAGTTTGTTTAGCAATTATCACTTCAAACACACAATGGCTAATTACCCTATAATCTATATCCGGAGAACGATAATAACATCCGAGTCAGTTTGGATACGTGATAACGCTGAACTATCAACGTTTCTCCAAAGACTTTTTTTCAAAAATGAATTTCTATCATAGTTTGGTTCAAATTTACATATATTTTTTATTTTCTCCGACTAACCGATTACAGATTTTCTAACCGATTGCCATCGTTCCGACCGAGTAATCGGTTAACCGATTACAAATTGCCATCCCTAATAAATAATGTATAACAATTAGTTTGAAAAACGTCAGTCAGTATTTGACTTAATGATCAATTGTATTTGCTTACAAGGCCATTGTATCGAACAAAGAACGTACGAAATGATGACTTTAAACGAGGCGGCTGATACACTTGTTTCATCAATTTGCGTGTCTGCTACTCAACAAAATATCTCGTTTTAGAATTTTTTCATACGCAGAGTATGCTCTTGCGTATCGAATCGACTGAGATATATACACTCCGTTTGCTGTAGGTGATGAAGGTATATATAGAAAGGGAAGTGGATGATAGAAAAGTTAAAGATATCACGTTTATCATATAGCTAGGTTGTTACATTAACATTTACAAGTAAAATATCCAAGTATGAAACACATGCGTCAGATGCTGTGGTATCTTTTATCTCAAGCTCACCAGGATATATCGTATCGGCGTAGGAATTGAAACATAAAACATAATTGTGTGACTTATTAACCCAAGTCAAATCACAAGTCAATAAAACAATAGAAAAATTAGCAGAGCAAAAACACACACCTTCAGAACATCGGAGGTGGGATCAGGTGTCATGAAGGAAAGAAAGAGTGAACATTACCTGTCGACCAGTGACACCCGCCATGTGCTCTATGTCATGATATAGAAAGAACTTTACTAATGACCAACCTATACTATGGCAATTGGTTCAGTGCATGTATCTGAGGTTAAAATGACTTTAATATAGTTAGTAACATTGAGTAACTAGTATACGCATACAAATGTGAAACTAAACGTTATTTTTAAGTCATTTGGATTTCTTTTGGAAAAAGAATGTTAGAAACCTAAATATTCATTTTACTTACTTCGCATTTACGAATTTCTGGATTCCACTCATATTATGCACAGCATCTTTTGAATGCCATGTAACTTATACATTTAAGTGAAATAATCTCACACATCTTGAGCAAAATATTGTATTTGTAATATTTATTCATAGCACGGAATAAATATATTTCATCTTAATGAGGAAAAAAAAAAGAAACTAAAAAATACAAATATTGGACATACATGTATTGGGATTTATGTTGAACAGAGAAAAGGGAAATTGCTTAAAATAAACATAGACATGGCGATTAATGACTTACTAAGCATCGTGTCTCAAACACTGTTAATACCATGACTTTAATTTTAGGTTTATTTTGATTAAACAGAATTTAATTAATTTCCCTTTTCCGATTATGCATTGTAAGGACTTTTAATTTGACGTGTCTCCAGTTGATACAAAGTGATACAATAGAACTTTTTTTTATCTTGTAATAATTGTAGTCAGAAAACAATTATAAATGTATTCACAATGACAGTAAGTAGCAAATGTAAAAATTTCTATATGTATCTTCGTCCCGGTAATGTTGTCAGTTGTCGTCAGGAATTAAAATTATTTCAATCCAAAGTAAAGCTGTGTATTCATTTCGAATGGTTCTAAATGTGCGCATATTGTTAACTTTGCAAAATTTGAGGAGACGACCATTAGGCCAGGAAGTAATAAGAGTTCAATAAAGAAAAATGAAATGTTACATTTAAAAGCCTTTAAAGTTTATTTGCTGCTAAAGGGTTTCAAGAGTAATGAAAACATGAACGCAAGAATTTAGTTCTTGCACCGTATTTACAAGTAATTATTGAAATGTAGGTGTACATTTAAAATACTGACTGGATCTCAAATATGACGATCTTGCATTTATATTACAAAATTGTCAAATCAATTATGGAATCAAAATTAAGAGAAGAATAAGTATGATAAAAAAAATAATATATAGCTCTTTGTTTTCATACACCTTACTAAGTTAATTTGTTTGCAAAGAAAGACAACAACGCAGACCTTTAACGTTTTGTTCCGTTGTGGTTATTTTTCTTTCACAAAAAATAATATAAACCTCCCAGGTTAACTAGAATATAGGTCATCTTTTATCAGCAAAGAATTTGGTTGTAAAATTATCTACTCATGTGTAAAATGTAAATACCTACTTTGTATTTTATCAGATAAAACAACTGAAGAATAGAAAAAAAAGTAAACAAACAAAACATATAAAATTTTTATTCAACTGCGTTATCTTATATTAGCTATCACATTTTCAAAATCTGATGTCGTTATACGTATCCATGTAAATCATTTAGAGGATGTAAATATAAATAATAATTGATCGTGCTAGAATTACATGTAACAATACGAGGGGTCTCAAGAAAAAGCATAACCAATCAAATATTTCTAGTTAAAATTATATAACTTTAAAAGCTAGAGCCGAGCTCGTTGCAAAGCAACGAGTAGGTCTTCCGTCCTGTTTGACCGGAAGTAACTTTCATTTGCTAAAAAAAAGAGTAATGAAGTCGGAAAATGGTTTAATCCTCCAAATCTATGTTCATTTTTGCAAAATCACGCCATTTTTGGCAACTTCCAGTTTGACCGGAAGTACCGTCAACGGACTGAAAATTAAGATTTAAGATTTCAGTGACATATGATATCCAAAACCTGTCAAGAACAACAAAAATATGCAATTTTTGTCTACTTCCGGTTTGACCGGAAGTGACGTACCCGGACGTATTTTGACAACCTCATTAAATACAACTTGACATTTTGAACAATTTTGCTTATTTGACGTATTATAAATTCTCAATACTTTTTGAGATATTAAACAAAAATTTTCAAGGGCCCTAGATCCCTAATTTTAGGGGCCAGCCCCTTTTAAATGATATCAAATGAAAGCGCTCGTAATTATGCACAAATTTTATTCAACATGTCTTAATAAAATATTTTTAGTTTTCAAGATAAAAAGAAAAATATCTGTAAATTTTCGCTCTTTTAGGCGTTCTAATTTTTGACCCCTATATAGCGCCATTTTGAATGCAGAAATCAAAAACAAAAACCGATGTGCACAACTTCAATCCTTCTGTTATCTAAAACAAGTAAAATTTCTGCTCCAGCTTTTGTGGTCTCTGAGCCTTTATCCGGAAACGAAAGCCTATGATTTTTCGTTTAAAGGGGAATAACTCAAAACCGGAAGTGACCTTTTGAAATTTTAGTCATTATTCTGATAGAGTTTATAAACGTCTATAACCTCCGAAAATTTGAGCGAAATCCGTTGAGAAATGAGTGAGATATGAGGCCTCAAAGTTAGCGTCTAGGAAGTAGAAGAAAAAAAAAAGAATAATAATCTTTACCAACAGAATCAGTAGAAGGTCTTCCGTTGGAAACGGAAGACCTTAATTAGAAGCAATCATAAAGGGTTGCCCAAAATAGCTAAAGATACATTTATTGTTGATAAAAAGGTTTTAAAATATTCAAAGAGCAAGGAAAAAGTAAACATCATTAATTTAAAACGTTGAATTTGCTATGTCTTGAATTTGGAACATTAACCAATATTCTTTGAAAAAAAAAGTACATGCAGTATTAACCCACGTATATATACTGAGTATTCATTAGTTAAAGCTATTCACATACACTTTGATATTGCATGAATTTAAACAACCAAATTTAAAGTCAACATTTCATTTTATAATTTATATAGTCATCTAAATGAACTTGTTAGCAAATGTAACCTATCAATTGGTTGTATTTTAGCTGATTTGATTCATATCAATTGTCAGGCCTTTTTTGAACTAAATTTGACTACTGAATGTTCTACATCTGTAACTGATAAATACATAGGGATTACAGCCTGTTTGACCGGTTAACAGGGAATGCTTTCTCTTCCTATTCACCTGATCCCAGCTCCGGAAATTCAGATGATCTTTATTTATAGCATGTACATATATTTGTATTATTTGCAGCTTTATGAGATCGATTAATGTTCGTTATAACTCTTTATATTATTTGTGTATAAAAAAGGAGACAGAATATTATGGGTGCACGTACTCCTTAAATGCATACAATATTATGCTTGAAAGTCTAATAATGTGTAAAAAAAAAAAAATAATTAAAACACAATGCTTTTAAATATTATTTCTCATACAAATATTTTACACTTTTAATGAAATACAGGAAATGATGATATCATACGAAAATTCTATTAAGAAATACTTTGGAGTAAACCGAGCACAGACCCCTATAAACATTGGAGGTCGACACAGATGCAGTCTCCGACTGTCTAGCTCCCATCAACCCTTTGTCTTAGATTGGTAAATAATTAAATAAATAAAAACAAGATGTGTTTGTGAAACACTGATGCCCCCGTATGGCAACATAGCGAAGGTTAAGCTTTCTCAAATGCAGATCAAATATGTTGGTACCAATTAAGGCCTTTTTACAAGAAATGCGAAATATAAAACGCTTGCTATACCTGTTCCAGGGTTATGACCAAGGTTAACATTTTATAATACAGGACAATTTTAAGGTGAAAGGGTCAAGGTTGTAGGGTTCTAAAGAAAGGCTTTGTCTCAATGATTACGTATGGGAAGTATGAAAGCGCTGACCCTTACCGTTCAAAAGTTATGATCAAGGTTAAAGTTTGTAAAAGTAGGTCAAACTCTAAGGTCAAGGTCAAAGGGTCAAGATTCTTGATATCCAATGAAAGGTCTTGTCACAAGGATTACACATGTGAAATATGAAAGCTCTAGCCCCTACTGTTCAAAAGTTATGGTCAAGGTTAAAGTTTGTAAAAAGTAAGTCAAACTCCAAGGTCAAGGTCAAAGGGTCAAAGTTCTTGATATCAAATGAAAGGTCTTGTCACAGGGATAAATTTGTGAAGTATGAATGCCCTAGCCCAAACCCTTCAAAAATATGGTCAATGTTGTATTTTTAAAGGAGGTCAAATTCCAAGGTCAAGGTCAAAGGATCAAGGTCCTTGGTATCCAATGAAAGGACTTTTTATCAGAATTATTTATATGAAGGATAAAAACCGTAGTAGTTTTTGTTCAAAAGTAATAGACAAGGTTAAAGTTTTTTCATAGGTACAAAAATCTCCAAGGTCAATGTCAAAGGGTCAAGGTTGTTGGTATTATGTGAAAGGTCTTTTAACAAACATTACCTATGTGAAGTATAAATGTCCTGGTGTCTACTGTTCAAAAGATATGACCAAAGTAAAATTTTAAAATTTTCATGTAAAAGTGGGTCAAACTCCAAGGTCAAGGTCTAAAGGTCAAATTTGGTGGTACCCAAAGAAAGGTCTTGTCACAAGAAATACACATATGAAATATGAAAGTCATAGCTCCACTAAATCAAAAGTTATGGGCAAGGTTAAAGTTTTTGCGGACAAACAAACAGAGAGACAGACAGAGAGACAGACAGACGGACACGACAAAAACTATATGCCCCCGAAACTTCGTTTACGGGGGCATAAAACAAAGTTTATTAAGCAACTATTGACCTTGCAATGAATATGAAAAGCCTCTCTTAACAATCGATTAATCAACATCATGCATTTGCAAAGCATTTACAAAATGTTGACCTTTAGGAATATTCTTAATACTGTTAAAGCATCAATCATTTATCAGTAGCCTTCCAAGACAGAAACATATCTTTTTCTTTAGCTGAATATGCCATTGCTTATTCAATCAACAAGAAAAACTTATACATGTATATGGATATGGCGTATATTATTTTCTTTATAAATAATGGGTTGAAACTATATTAGAACAAGATGTGTTTGTAAAACACTGATGCCCCTGTATGGCAACATAGCAAAGATTAAACTTTTCTTTATTGCAAATTTAATTAATTGGTACCAAAAGTAGGGTATACTAACCGGAAATAATTGTGAAATTTGAAAGAAAGCTTATGTTAAAGTTTTTTAACAAGTACAAAAATCTCCAAGGTCAAGGTCAACAGGTCAATGTAATTAGTATCAAATGAAAGGTCTTGCCACATAAAATACTTATGTAGAGTATGAAAGCCCTAGTCCTAACCGTTCAGAAGTTATGGTCAACGTTCAATTTCTAAAAAGTAGGTCAAACTCCAAGGTCAAGGTCAAAGGATCAAAATTATTGTTATCAAAAGAAAGGTCTTGTCAGAAGGATCAAATATTTAAAGTATGAAAGCACTAGCCCTAACTCTTAAAAAGTTATGGTCAAGGTTTGTTTTTAAAGTAGGTCAATCTCAAAGGTCAAGGTCAAAGGGTCAAAGTTTTTGGTATCCATTGGTCTTTCACAACAAAGCCCTATCCCGTACCGTTCAAAAGTTATGGCCAAGGTTAAAGTTTTTTCACAAGTACGGAAATCTACAAGGTCAAGGTCAAAGGGTCAAGGTTGTTGGTATCCAGTGAAAGGTCTTTAAACAAACACTACAAATTTGAAGTATAAATGTCTTTGTGTCTACTGTTCAAAAGATATGGCCAATGTAAATTTTTTTCTTTTTTAAAGAAGGTCAATCTCAAAGGTCAAGGTCAAAGGGTCAAAGTTCTTGTTGTCCAATGAAAGGTCTTTTCACAACAATTACATATATGAAGTATGAAAGCCCTATCCCTTACCGTTCAAAAGTTATTGCCAAGATTAACGTTTTTTCACAAGTACTGAAATCTACAAGGTCAAGGTCAAAGGGTCAAGGTTGTTGGTATCCAGTGAAAGGCCTTTAAACTAACATTACATATGTGAAGTATAAATGTCCTGGTATCTACTGTTCAGAAGATATGGCCAAAGTAAAATTTTAAAATTTTCATGTTAAAGTGGGTCAAACTCCAAGGTCAAGGTAAAGAGGTTAAATTTAGTGGTACCCAAAGAAAGGTCCTGTCACAAGGAATACACATATGAAATATGAAAGTCATAGCTCCACTACATCAATAGTTATGGGCAATGTTAAAGTTTTTGCGGACAAACAGACAAACAGAGAGACAGAGAGACAGAGAGACATACAGACAGACAGACAGAGAGACAGAGAAACAGACAGACACGACAAAAACTATATACCCCCGAAACTTCGTTTACGGGGGCATAAAAAAACAATTTTTTTACTTTAATTTTTAATTGGCAATTAGTGTATATGATGTGTGTATTTCTTGATATTTGGTAGTTGGAAGTTGAAACTCTATTAAGAGTTGCTTCGTTATTCCGGCAGTACTGGCATCCCACGAGGGATCACAACTTTTGGAATTTGCTTCTAATTTTTAGTTCTTTTTGTTTCATCTATTTCCTCAAAAAGCTTGCTTTTTCTAACTTCATTTATTCCTATATCAAGGATAACTAATATGTGTATTTATTGTTCCTCTTGGATTGTAGTTGGAGTCTATTTACAAATATTTGTATGTATATTGCCATATTTGACGGTATGCCCATTCGGCCAATAGGTATTTTAGTACGACTAGCATTCCTTTGAACAGTCTGTTGTTTATTTTAAACATATGTTATTGACAATATGTCAAAAGTACTGGACACAAGTTCCAAAAACTTAGATAGTCCTCTTTGAAGACTACGTCACTAATGAACAGTGTAGTTTTGTCATTCCAAAAAATTAAATTGATAAAAGTCTTGTTATGATCAATGGTAATCCCTAAAATTCGAATGACTGAGGAAAAATTCACTTGATGTACATATTTCATTAGTTTACACGTCCAATTTGTTGACTCTTTCGGTAGATATTATTGGATATAATTATATAAAATATCAGTTTTGAAAACTATACATTTTACTGATATTTTTTAATCCTATTGAGACGCCAAATGTACTTTCACAACTTCACGAACTTAACTTCATTATCGTTTTTAAAATGTTTCTTGCTAATATCTGATTTTTCTCAAGTGTTCATTAAAATAGAAATCATCTAAAAACTAAAGAATATGTTTCATGGTGTAAAATTTTGTTTGGTTCTAGTTTAGAAAGAAATGCATTGATATGGTTATAAATCTACCTGTACCTGGAAGTGTCATGGAGTTGATTGAGAATCAATATTTTTTTTTTTCGAAAGCTTCCTTTTTCGCATACCACTCAGTCACTTTAAGTATTTTTGTTCGACTGAAAGGTTTACTTTCCCCTACTTTCTATTAAAAAAAAAACAAAATATAATTAAAATAACACTAACAAGTAGTGTGTTTCAAGCAACCAGTTGAGGCATCACAGGTGTTGTTGTCACAGTCACATTTTTCTTGACATCTATCTCCATAATAAGGATATGGACAGGATTGATTCAGTTGACTCCACCGTATCCCGGTAAACATCCTGTAAATATTTATTTTCATAAATAAAATTAAACCTTAAAATACATACTTTATACGTACAAAAAAAAAAGAATGTCAAACAATATAGATATACCAAACCAAACAGATATTATCTTTTATACTTCGTGCTTGGCTGGAGAAATGTAACTACATGTGTACATAAAAAAAATCGATAAGCCCTACAAATATAAATGGCTCATATACAGAACACCTGTTGATTTTTAATGCCCTGTAACTTAAATTTTTAAGTGAAATTATCTCTCACAACTTGAGCGAAATATTGTATTAGTAATATTTATTCATAACACGGAATAAATATATTTCATTTTAATATATTTCATTTTAATGAGGAAAAAAGAAAGTAAAAAATACACAACTTGGACAGGCATGTATTGGGATTTATGAAAAACAAAGAAAAGGGAAATTTCTTAAAATAAACATAGACATGGCGATTAATGACTTACTAAGCATCGTGTCTCAAACACTGTTAATACCATTACTTTAATTTTATGTGTTATTTTAATGAAACAGAATTTAATTAATTTCTCTTTTCCGATTATGCATTGTTAGGACTTTTAATTTGACGTATCTCCAGTTGATACAGTGTGATACAATTCACTTTGCATTTTATATCAGTTCCTGTATCTTTCCGATTCCTCTTTTAACTCATTTATTATATAAAATAATTCTGGTGATTATAAAAAGATCTATATCATTTAAAGTAAAAAAAAATCACTAGCATAAAAGAATAACAGTCGCTAATTACCCTTCCATCCAGCAAGGAAAACCTCCCAAAGATAACTGCCAGAAAAAAATATTCTGTTCATGAAAGTTTTATAATATGTCTTTATTTATACCTTGTTTCTTAATCTCAATTCTTTTCAAGATTAACTGCATTTCATAAATAAAAGGTTATAAGGAAAGTTTCAGTGCTTGAGAGCTAACCAATATTGCATCACCTACAGTATAGGTTTTGTATAGTTAATTTTCTCAATATTAATAATATATCATATATAAAAATGCACAGTAGATGTTTTTTTCTTGTAAATAAGTGTAGTCAGAAAACAATTATACATGTATTCACAATGAAAGTAGGTAGCAAATGCAAAAAAAATTCTGTATGTAACTTCCTCCCGTTAATGTTGTCAGTTAACAGGAATTAAAATTATTTCAATACAAAGTAAAGCTATGCATTCATTTCGAATGGTTCTAAATGTGTGCATATTGTTTGCAAAATTTGAGGAAACGCGATTAGGCCAGGATGTAATAAGAGTTCAATTTAGAAAAATTAAATTTTAAATTTTAAAGCCTTTAAAGTTTATTTGTTGCTAAAGGGTTTCAAGAGTAATGAAAACATGACACAAGATTGAACGAAACAATTTATGTTCTTGCACCGTGTATACAAGCAGTAATTGAAAGATAGGGGTACATTAAAAATACTGACTGGATCTCAAATATGACAATCTTGCATTTATAATACAAAAGTGTCAAATCAATTATGGAACCAAAATTAAGAGAAGAATAAGTATGTTAAAAAATAAAATAATGTATAGCTCTTTTATGCATCTGATGTTTTCATACACTGTACTAAGTTTACTTTTGTTTGCAAAGAAAGACAACAACGCAAACTTGTAACGTGTTGTTCCCGTTGTAGTTATTTTTCTTGCACTTAATGGACAAAAAATAATTTAAATCTCCCAGGTTCACTAGAATATAGGTCATCTTTTATCAGCAAAGAATTTGGTTGTAAAATTATCTACTCATGTGTAAAATGTAAATACCCACTTTGTGTTTTATCAGATACATGTCGTTATACGTGTCCATGTAAATCATTTAGAGGATGTGAATATGAATATTACTTGATCGTGTTAGGATAACATGTAATAATACAAGGGGTCTCAAGAAAAAGCTTAACCAATCAAATATTCCAGGTTAAAATTAGATAATTTTAAAAATTAGAAGGAAACATAAAGGGGTGCCCAAATCGCCAAAGATACATTTATTGTTGATGAAATAGGTTTAAAACATATTCAAAGAGCACGAAAAAGTAAACATGATTAATTTAAAACGTTGACTTTGCTAGGTATTGAATTTGGAACATTAACCAATATTCTTTTAAAAAAAGTACATGCAGTATTGTGTTCCGTATGCTGAGTATTCATCGATAAAAGCTATTCTTATACACTTTGATAATGCATGAATTTAAACAACACAATTTAAAGTCAGCATTTCATAACTTATACAGTAATTTTAATGACCTTGTTAGCAAATGTAACCTATCAATTGTTTACATTTTGGCTGACTTGAATCATGTCAATTGTCAGGCCTTTGTTTTGGACTAAATTTGACTACTGAATGTTCTAAATGATAAATATATAAAGATATCACAGTCTGTTTGACCGGTTAACAGGGGGTGCTTTCTCTTCATAATGACCTGATCGAAGCTCCGGAAATTCAGATGATATTTATTTATAGTATGTACATATACACATGTTTTTTTTATTATTTGCAGCTTTATGAGATCGATCAATGTTCGTAATCTCTGCATTTGTGTATAGAAAAGGAGACAGAACTATTATGACTGCATGTACTCCTTAAATGCATACAACATGATTCTTGAAAGTCTAATAATCTGTAGAAAACACAATGGTTTTAAATTTTATTTCTCATACAAATATTTTTTTTTCTTTTAATAAAATACAAGTAATGACGATGCCATACTTAAGTTCTATCAAGGAATACAAATTTGGGGTTAATCAAGCATCGGAGGTCGACACAGGTGCCATAAGAGATTGAGCATGTCTGGAAATCTTGGTAAATGATTCAATCAGTTAATTAAGCAACCAGTGGACTTGCAATAATTATGAAAAGTAGGAAATATGAGTTAGCAACATCTTGAATTTGCAAAGAATTTGGAAAATGTTTACCTTTAGGGATATTCTTAATACTATTAAAGCATCAAACATTTGTCAATAGCCTTTCTTGGCATTAACAAATTTTTCTAAAGCTGAAAATGCCATCGCGTTTTAAATTAACAGGAAATGAAAAAAGTTAATATTGCGTATATTAATTGCTTTAAAAATGCTGTGAAATCACTAAATTACGTGGGGTTTTAATTTTCGTTGTTTTCGTGGTATGAAGGGACCTACAAATTTATGTCCACCACGAAATGCAAATTTTCATATGCACAACTACTAAAAAGATCTTTATTCACGAATCAAATCCCCACGAAACAACATTTTTTCCTCAAACCACGAAAGAGCTAAGTTCACGAAGTGCAAAAATCCGCCTAGTCATCAAAATAAGTGAAACTTCCTGACATTATACTCGAAGATTTGTATGTTGTAAAACATTTTATTTTTTAAGAATATCTTTTCTGGTTTTCTTTTTACAGCCGTTTCAATTTAGCATCCCGTTTTCTCAATCAATGCCGTCAAGTCATTACGTTGACTTATATGCTTCGACACCGTGGCGTTGACGTTTTGTATAAAAATAAAACATAAACATTTATGGAATAAAATTCAACAATATAGGCCATTCTTCAAAATTATAGAATTTCAGGACAATGTTTCTATGAATTTTTTAAGAAGTTCTGAAAAATGGATTGTTTTTTTTATTTATATGTAATTCAAAGAAATGAGAACTATTTGTTATATATTTATAAATAATGAATAAATGATTGAGTGGAAACATGCAACACCTTTTAAATGAAAATAAGGGGCAGATTAAGTTGAACATCAACACAAAGTGTAAATCTATCATATCTGAGTAAAACTTAATTTTTTGTAGTAAAATATATATTATGGTAGCCATGGAGGAAACGGATTTTAATATCCTTAAATGTGTTATAATATGGTCCTACGACATACAAACTTGAAAAATAGAGATTTTGACAGAGAATAGACAAGTGTTCTTTAATAACGAAAACATCATGCTTAAAAAAATGCTTAATTAAAAATGAATATGTTTGTAGTTAAATCATCATTTATTATATTGTCATTTAAAGATTTCGCTGCACTTCCTTAATTTATGGCATTTCCTGAACATTTGATATGTACACAGTATTTACATAAATTTCACGAAAAATAGTGATATGAATATTGAAGGCTACATAGTATCTTACGCACACAGAGCAGTATATATATTTAGGAAAAAAAACCACAATAGTAGACTTTTAAACAAAATTGATGCAAAGCAGGCGCACGTAGAATCGTCTTTGAAGTGTGTGTGGGGGGGGGGGGGCAGGGAATTTTTTTCACTTACTTGTAAATTAAAGTAAAGTTGAAAAGCAAAAAAAAAAAATTGCTCAAGCTCGAAAATGGTATTTCGTGGGGGAGGGGTGAGGCAACTTTTTTTAATGTCAACTTTCTTTCACTACCATTTGTTTTGCATACAATACTACAATTCCCTGATATCATTTTACTATGGTAAGAAGTGGGGGGGGGCACCAACCTTTCAATAAACATTTTCAATAGTATAGGTAATGTTGGAAAAAAAAGTGCCCCCCCCCCCTCTTTGTTGCTACGTGCCTGCAAAGCATCAAATCGGCCGCAAAAATTAGCGTTTTCGTTATATAAAAAGAAGAACAAAACGAAAACACAAGATTTCCAAAGTATTAAAATTGTAAAAGTTAAAAAGCAAGATAACCACCATCTTCGCTAGCTAAGGGCTTGAGAAGATGGTTAAACGGAAATGGCACGTAAGCCAATTATTTAATGTAATTTACTTAATTGAAATAAATCCACCAATGAACGATAAAAACGTTATATAATCAAAGTGAAAAATTTTATCAAACTTCTCTCAGTACCACTTTTTATTTTAAAAATCTATACTTCCCCTTCTTTGAATACACTGCAACATGTGCGTGTTGAAATAGGGGAGGGGGTAACCTTTTTTTTTTTTTAAAAAAAAAAAGGAATATTTTAATAACAGATTATATAACTTATCAATATTCTCATAACTGAATAAAATCAAAATTTATATTTATTGAAAAACTAGAGGATTACGGATAACCGCGAATTAGCATGACTAGCTTTCGACAGAGTGATTAGCTAAAAAAAAAACTCATGCACGAGGATTAGCATGACTAGCTTTCGACGAAGAGATAAGCTCAAAAACTAACGCACGAGGATTAGCTGATTCACAGCGATTTCTATGGAATTGTTCAGATCTAATCACTTAATTTTATATAGGGAAAATTCAGTAGAGGTAAAATAAATGAAACTAACTTCATGAATCTTTGTCGTGTGACAACGCCGATGTTCTTTCAAAATATGTGCGGGGTGAAAAAAAAATTGTTGTGTCATTTGAAACTAATTTATCTAGGACTACTTTTCAGAAAACCTATTACAATATATGAGACATTTCGGCACTGTAATTCATATCCCGACAACATGTCAAGCAACATATTACCTTACCATACCCCCCCCCCCCCCCGGATACCATGTTGAATGAATTAGAGACAAACGCCCTATCTATGATGTTATTTTCTATACGTTATTTCAAGAAAACAAAAATGACAGACAGGTAAAATTACCAGTTCAATCCGTTAATGATACATGTAATACATTTGGGACATACCGGTATAATGAATTAATTCAATGACCAAGTCACGAAACATCAGTAATGTTCTTATTTTTTTATCATACAGATTTTTAAAAATAAATGAAAATGCAATTCAGTTATTAATTTCTTTTTAAATATTACTGTATCCCTGTAGTATCTTTATTGGAATATTCATTGCATATATTATTGTCTTATAAACAAGTATAATATGAGTGATATTGTGGGGATCCGAACATCCCCCCATTACCCTCAGGCTATTTTTTTTTCGTTAGAAGACCTCACTCTCTCTTAGCTTCTCATTTTATGTCCAGGCTCTATCTCCTATAATAATGTACTCTACTATAAAATGACTTGCTAATCTTGGCTGCCCTCTTTCCCTTAGACCTGAAGTTGAACAGGTTACATTTGAGAGGAGTAACTCAAAATAAAAAGAGATAAACAAGTAGCCTCCCTTTGACTTTTTTTCATGTGGCATGAAGGCGAGACTGTAATCATACATGTAAAGAGCTGTCACTATCTCGGTACATGTAGTAAGTTATTCGTTTTTACAATGTACATTGTATTAGTCTAATAAAGGCCCATAACAAAAATTACACGCGATCAAAAATCATTATTTTTTCGCAAATTGTTTATTTCAATAGATCTATTTGAATTTTTAGCTCGAATTTTCTAGGTTCAATATTTCGTTAGGCCTACATATGTTATAAACTCTCGGATCGGAAAATATTATTAATGATAAACTTTTTTAAAATTAAGCGGTCTTCTTGAAATGCCAACAGCAGTTTCTGAAATGCATGTTGGTTTACGATAGGGCCTGTGGCTTTGTGCGCTTGTATCTTGACTCAGCCAAACGTAAATCATTTTTATCATTAATGAAGCCAGTCGATGCAGACGTGTCACGACATACACAATTTGTGTTTTGTAAAGGAGTAAAACAAATAATTTTCAGTTTATAATATATACATCCTGCTAGTTGCTACCGATATAATTGTTTATGTTAAAAATATATTCTAGGATTACTAAGTAATTCCGACTTGGTGACAATAAAGTTTTTCGGGTGATCTCCCTTTGATTACATAGTGACCATGGAGACGAGATCGGGAGATAAAACATAAATACATTGTTTGTAAAACTAAATAAGATTTGGGGGAAAGAATATCCATTTTTAAAAAATATTTCAGCATAATCAATGATAATGTAAACCTAGATCAGCTGTGCTTGACTAAAAAGTCTTGGGTTAGGAATGAGTCACCATTATTGCATCTTCATACAGTCATACCTATAGTAAAGAGACTCCGAGAGACTTATGTACTTTTTTTGCACCACAACACAAAATAACTTATAATAAATGGTAAATTTGCATTTAAAAACTAATTAAACTTCACAAAAGCAACATATAATCTTGTTTCTTTTTAATTAATTTGGGTAAAACCCCATTATTTCCACTTTGGTGGTTGGTGCGAAGAGATTTGAGTCGAACAAAAATTAAATATTTCGATGTGGCCACACCCCTCGAACAAAATAAAATAACACTCTATTTGTTCATTTTTTAATTTTCTTTTTAATGGTGTGAGTTTTATTTTGTTCAAAGGGTGTGGCCACAGCAAAAATTTGCATCAAAGACGTAAAAAATGCTAAATTTTGATAAAAAGTGGCAAAGTTCACGTGTTTAGACGTTTTCTGCACAAATATGACGTCATCAAATGAAAACTTTGGCATAAACTATTCAAGTTTGATACCTAAGGATAATATTTCCGTAAATAATTTTCTTCTTCCCTCACTTTATTTTTCCTAAAATCATTAGGCCGATTTAGCACATTCGTGGATTTAGCTCTTTGATCCTACGAAAATATGTAATTTTACAGAAATGGAAAATTGTTTTAGAAAAAAAAACCGTAAATCCTAAATTTTAAATTCTAGTTAGCAATTAGTGTATATGAGATTATGTGTTTATTTCTTGAAATCCTGTAGTTGGCAGTTGAAACTCTGCTAAGAGTTGACGCAAACTTTGTAATTCCGGCAATACTGGTATCCGACAGGAAATCACATTCTTTGAATTTGCTTGTAATTTTTATTTTTTTTCGCTTCAGCTATTACCCCCCCCCCCCCCCAAAAAAAGCCTGTTTTCTAAGTTCATGTGTTCCCATGTTAAAGATTAACTAATACCTGAATTTATTGTTACTCTTTGGCTGTAATAGGAGTCCATTAAAACATATTTGTATTTATATTGTAATTTTTCGTTGCATGTCTATTCGGCCGATACGGATTTAAGTACGACATGTATTCTTTGAATAGGGGTTTTATCTTTTCAAATAGACTTAAGTATACGCATAATAAATTCATTAAAATTGAAAAGTTAAAAGTCTTGTTATAACAAAATTCCAACCATTACCGCAAAAATACACTTGGTGTATATATCTCATTAGTTTACACGTCCAACTTGTTTACTGTTTCGGTAGATATAATTAGAAATGTCAGTTTTGATAAGTAGACGTTTTTTTTGTATTTATACATTATATATACTATACACTGAGACACCATTGAGACGCCAAATGTCCTTTAACAACTTCATTGTTATTTTTCTAAACTGTGTTTTTTAAATTTCTGTTTTTTTTCTAAGGTGTATTAAAATAGCATTTATTTAAAAACTGAAGAGAATGTTTCCCGGAGTTTAAGGTTGCTTATTACTAGTTTAGAATCAAATGCGCTGGTAGGATAAAATAAATCTGTCTGCCATTTAGTGAAGTAGAGTTTCCTTGAAAATCAAGTATTTTTCCCGAAAGCTTCTTTTTTGCTATCCATACAATAACTTCCAGTATTTTTTTTTCGACTGAAAGATTTGATTTCCCCCCTTTTTATTTAAAAAAATATATAAATTTAATGACACTAACAAGTAGTGTGTATCAGGCAACCAACTGAGACATCACATGTGTTGTTGTCACAGTCACATTTTCCTTGACACCAGTCTCCATAAAAGGGATAAGGACATGGTTGACTACAGTTGGTTCCACTGTATCCGGGTAAACATTCTGTAAATATTTTTGTAGAGATCAAATTAAATATTCTTATTTTATTTGTACAAAAAGAATGCCAAGCATTTCTGAATACCTTAAATTGCAAAATAAATGTACATAGCAAGAACAAGTAAAATGATATCCTTGTTTCTTTCTGCTTGGCTGGAGAAATGTAAATACATGTGTATTTTGGATGACTATTTTTAATGAATTATTAACGGATTGACATAAACAATATAAAATTAAACACAGAGATTTATATCTGTTATTAAGTAAAATATAAACGTGAATTTTTAACAGCAAATTTCTACTAAAAATGATTATTAGCTGATTATTTCCATTCAGATAACAAAACTAAACATATGCCCAAACTTTAAAATATGGGTTTGATGCATGATATGCAAATTGACATTTAACAGTTTGCAACGTTGAGCTAAGCATGTGTATAACTCTACAGGTACAGTGTATCTCTACAGAAATATATTTATACAAATCATTTAATTTACTTTCACATTGCTGAGTTTCTGTATTCCACTTGTAATTTCCACAACATCCTTTAAAGCCCCTAAAACATGTATAATTGAGTGAAATACAGTGTATTCTAGAACAACATTAGCAACATATGGAAGGAAAGGTGTGGTTTTTATTCATCAAGGAATAAAATAAATATTTTTTATACTAATAACGACAAAAAATACCTACGATTCACAATATGGAATTTCCATTGAACATAAACAAAGTAAAGTGTACGTGCTTAAAATAAGCATAGATATGATGTGTACAGAATTTTTATGCATCGTTCCTCAAATAAAAGCAAAGAGCAGTTTACATTATATGGGAAGTAGATCGATTTCCTCTTTCCGTCAACTCATTGCAAGGACTTTGACACATCTTTCAGTGAAACAAATGATAATTTGAAGTTTTACATCATAAAAATCTGTTTATTTCAAGAAATAAATTCGTCGCTAGTGCTAAAGAAAAATAATCTTTTAGTTAGTCTTCCATATCCCCTAAAAAAAATAATGATTATGCCTATGAGGATTAGAGGACCTAACTTTTTTCAGGGAGAATTCTTGTTTTACAATGTATAAATATGTGGTAGTGTATTCGGTTAAAAGTTTACCGTGTTGCAATTATTCCTATAGATCTCTCTGAAATATAATCTTTCAAGGGAGGTACTTGTAAAGACAATAACAATTATAAACCAAAGGCATTGGTATCGTTGTACGCGGAGAATGATGTCAAACACATACGGTAATACTGGTACTTTTTGTAAAGATCAAGCAACACTATTATATTTCAAAATGAATTCAACTGAAGAATACAGATTTAGATTTAATAAGAAGTAGCAACAATGCCTAAAACTTTCGAGAATTGCAGTTATTACCCTAAAAGTGTAAACTGAAACATTATCTTTCCATAATACACAAGATGTAATGCAAGTATGTGCAAATATTCATTAACAGATAGAGCTAGAATGGTATATGTTCAAGCAAAAGTTGACGTGTGGAAAATTTTTTTTACTTTTTACTTCGCATAATTGAATTTCTAAACCTTAAAAGTGAAGGATATTGCTCGAGATTTGTACTTAAATGAACAAAAACTGTCCCAAATCCACAATGTTCATATCACTATCTGAGTAATGATATAAAGTTTTTTTGTTATCGTGGTTTTACAAGTAAGGCATTTCATACATCCGAAATATTACATAATAGTTTAAAATGTGTTTAATTATAACAAAAATGTATGTGCAGCTGAAAAAAAGTAATGATGATTCTCTGAAAAAAGAAAAAAATATAACTTCATGATTTGAGATTATTTTTTCTATTGAATCAGCCTGAGAAAATGACATAGAATATGCATTTTGTTTTCCGATTATAAGTATGTATAACGCATTTCCAGTAAAAACATTATATGTTAGGATTCCATTGGGTAAAAAAATTCCTACGAATGGTAGAGAAATTTGGAAAGTCAATTGAATGGCACCGTTACCTTTGATCCCTGTCACCGAAAACTCCACTTATGAAATATTTTAATTTAAACTTCGTTGATTATCAGGATACTTAGAATGAAATACATATCTGTTAAAATCAGAAATGTACTTTGTATCCATTTGTGATAAACATTCACTTCAAAAACATCCATTGCAAAATAATTTGACAGATCGCACATACACAGATGAATAAACATAGATATTTATTTACAATTTGTATATTGAAAACTGTGGTAAACATTGCCTCGCCCTTCTTTTCTCTGAATTAAACAATTTTCATATTCTCATTCGTACATACATGTACATACCCGCCTTTGTTTGTAGATCAAGCTAACTGACAACTTTTGAAATTTTACCTTTATATTGCTTTACCAGAATCTACGGAGGATTAACTTGTGATTTCTCAGTATCTGTGGGAATTTTTTGCTATCTTTTACTTTATATAAGTATATTGAAATTTGACCTGAACATGCTGAATATTACTATATTTTTACACATACTGAACGCACACGTGAGAATCAGTACATTCCATTCAAACGTCTATTTATTTACTACAAGTTTACATGTATAAGCACACAGGAAAATCGCTACTGTTAGTGATCATAATTATTTAATTGGACTGTGTATTTTATTTATCGGTATAAATGCTGTATGTATGTATATGTACAAAACAGTACACACCAGGGGCCTAGCCAGGGTACTTTTGATGTGGACTCCCGAGTAGGCAGGAGGTTTAGGTCCTCCTTAAGCCCCCGATGGATCCTAGGCGATGGCTTGTTGGGGGTCCTGGAGGCGAAGCCCTCGGAAGCAAGTGAATTTTTACGATTTTTATGTGTATATTCGACCCTTCTGATTGCATTTTTCTTGCACTTTACAAGTTTGTCATCACGCAACCATATTCGAGGTCTACTATGTTTATTGTACAGACAAACACTCAAAAATGAGAAAGGATCTGTCTAATATCGTTGTATGACAAACCCACTAAAACAATCTTTTATTTTTGAAAAGACAACTGAAATATCTATGGTAAAATAGTCGGTTAGACTGGTAAAGTATTATGCACTTCTAGCAAAAACTCAGCAATTTTCAATAGTAAATCAGATCTAATGATTTAAGAGGATAAATACAATCGTATTTCCCACTAAACTGATTTTGTTAATTGTCTTTTTCCTCTTTGTTATAAATAATTTCGACGGAAGTATTATATGTTTTAAGAGCATACAAGAATCAATAGAAACTACGTCTGCCCCTCCCTCCTTTTCAAAAAATGATGTGGACGTTTGTGAGTACAAACGTACGCCTCGCTACGCGCCTGCACACGATGAAAGGAAACGATTGGATATGCTGCAAAATTTGTTAACAGAGCTGTTCCCCTGCTGACACAGAGCACTGATCTAACATAAATCTTAGGGTTGATAATGCAAAATATTGTTTTATTAATCAAGGACTTAATCAGTTCATTTTTATTGTTAATTATGGGATGAACAATACTTTTGTGTAATGAAATACCTGGAGGTATCTGAATTTATTCTTGCGAGTATATTTTCAGATTGACCTATCTTCGATTCAATTGATAATCAATTAATTTTCTCCTCTAATATGTTGCGCATATAAAAATTCAGCTGCATGCTGAGGGGAATAGCTGATTTGATGCTTTCACTAAAAGCAGTATCCATAGCATGTCTCGTATCTTTTCTTTTAACGATGCAATACATCTGTACAGAATTCATTAGCTAAAATCTAAGCCTGTACTGGTGAAAACGGTTATTTTCCCCTGACTATCTGTCTGTCTCTAGAAGTCTAACCCATGGCAACTGCCTTTCCGCCGTTTTTCTACAGGTTGTAATATTAAACTGATTTTTGGTATGTGACTTTTAACGGGCATTTTTATTTATTAAGAGAACCACGTAACATTTGCCGGTAGGGTAGGGTGCAATGCTCTCTTAAGGCTTTTTTAAAAAAATGAATAACGCTTCTCCCTAAGCATCCTCTTATAAATTGTCACTTTTGCTGAAAATGAAGGAAAAGGCACAACTTGAAGCAAGATTGATATCATCAGCAGTCAATAATAGTTATTCAGCATGATTATCCGTGCGTTGTGAGGCGATACAATACATTACATATAATGTTATAATTTGTTTATTTATGCAATTATCTATTTGAAATTTGCTCGAATATTAATAATATATGTACTAAAGAGTAGTGAAAATTTCAGAATGCAGTGATGATTACTTTTCAAACTAGAAAACTTGCCTATGATTTTACATGACAACCCTCGTATATTATACTGCGCGGTGAGAAGATTTCACGTGCGTTTTGAGATTTGAATAATAATAGATTTCATAAAGAAAATGTAATTAATGTAAATTTAATAAATATGTGTTCTCGTAAAAATACATTTTGTCGACGCTTGGTCCTCGAACACAATCAATGAATGTACATTTTGTTCTTCATGTTGAATGCGTAATTGTAAAAGCAAAACTTAGCTCATCCTGTGTACTTAAATATCTGTACATCAAATACAGTTTAATGTGAGTCATTCTATTCATTTTAAAGAAGGAAGATCATTCGACGCCCGGCTGAATAAACTTAACAATGATTTAAATTCTTTTTATAGGCTATTGCTTTTTCTTGGAAAAATGTGTGCATTGCGTTCTCATAAAGCCATTTGAATATCTATTGTTATAACACAGTTTTGCATTGTAAATAGAAGATATAATCGACATTGAAGTTTTTTTTTGGAACGGCACACATTTCTGAGCTGGTGTCTATAAAATTGTGGAGAAAAAGATTTTTGCTCAACATGTGGAAGTTTCATTAGTGTTCTTGAACATTTTTTGGCGTGACAGAATGAGGCAACTGACATATGAGAATTGTCTTCTGGTACTGTTGGTAATAATACATTTTTATGAGGTAAGTGTCTGTAAAAGTATTTTAAGACTTGGAAAATAACCTTTTGCACTGTAAATTGAGAGATGTATATCAATTTGTTACCCTAATTACGTACCTATTGAATGCATGCTACACTTATACAATTAAAATAACTGTTATTGTAAACAAGTAATTATCAAGATTTTAAATTCTTATTTACAATAATCATAGACCGCTTCCTTATATATAGAGAATATTGGATATCATAGGGACAACTTTCGTTTCGTTGCTAGAGTGCAGTACATGTATCTCCCTTCCGTTTTCTTTCTTTCTTTTTAAGGGTTGCAGTGAAGTTTTCTTCTGCATTTCGTCTGCATGTCCTTTTAGCATTTTCTTTTGAAATAAATTGTTTATACATATTGTAAATTGCCATGGGAACCCATAAACGGTTACTACATCCTAAGCAATTAAGAAAACGATATTTGCCTGGCTGATATGCCTGACATCACAGCACATATTACTGCGTATCTACACCCATTCACTTCCGAGTCATTCTACGACATTGCAAATAAACTCTTGGCAACTCTATTTTTTTTATTCAATAAACCACAACACTTTAAGTATTTAAATGGAAACACATTACATACATGTAATTATATATTATTTATGTTACAGTATACTATATTCAACCGATTTAATATTTTTTAACTTCTAATCAACTAATAAGGAAATTCCATTCATGACATTTAGGAACGGGGTCATACCAAGAAATTAATTTTAAATATGATATTTAAAAACCAAATTCAATTTGTGAATCAAAATTGGAAACACATTATTATATTACTCATCTGAAAGATAACCAACTAAAATAAAAAAAAACTAATTCATTTAAGGACAAAATATTCCCCTTGCAATTTTTTTCTCTCTAAAATAAGTTAGATTTCTTAGAATTTAAACACAAGCGATAAAAATCTTGAATACCAGCTGCAGGTTGTTAACACACACGCGATATCCAATACTGTATCAGAATTGGGTATAAAACCTGTGTTTTTGTTGGTGTTATCAAGGAATACCCGCTTAATCGTCGAACAATGCAAGTATTGATAAGTAGAACTGTTAAACAAAGATTTTGATTGCGGTAAAGAATCTGGAATTATCCGACGGTGTAAAATTTAACAGATTTCTCATTGGGGCAGAAACTGAATTATTATGTGGTTATATTGTTTTAGGACACAATATTCATACTCTTAAAAAATCCGTTTAGTCCAGATGTGTCTTCTTCTTTGGTTACCCATAATTAAGTTCGGGCCAAGGTTAAACTTTTTTTATCCCAAAATTTTGTCATTTTCCAAGGTCAAATGATAAAAATAATAGTACCACGTCATAGGAAGGATCTTTTTGTAACGAATAGGTATTTAGAATTTGAAAACCCCAGCACTAACTAATAATGTGGTCAATGTTAATGTTCTATTTTTTAAAAAAAGTCACACTTCAAGGTAGAGTTTAATAAAAGTTAAACCTTGGTTCTTACTTTGTTGTTTGGTACTAGCGCATTCATATATTACATATGTATTCTTGTAACAAGTTCCTTCCTTAGATTGTTTGTATGTTGTTTAACATCCCTCTTGAGAATTTTTCACTCATATGGAGACGCCACCGTATGGCGGTGAAAGGCTTCAAATTTAGACCTATACTCGGCACTCAGGGTCATTGAGCAGTGAGGATTCTTTATCGTGCCAGCGCCTACCGTGACACGGGACCTAAGTTTTTAAGGTCATATCCAAAATACCCATGACTTTCACTTCTAGTGCCGAGCGCTTGGCGAAGGAACAGTCACTACCTATGTTTACGTCTTAGGTTTGACGCGGCGCCGCGAACGAGAATGGAACCCAGGCCTCCCGATCACGAAGCGAACGCTCTATCACTAGGCTACCGTGACCGGTAGTTCCTCGTAGTGACAATCGAATGATTCGAACAATTTCATGCCGAAAGTTTCATGTATTGCCACGAGTTGTACTCCAAATAGTAGATTGTCAAATAAGAAAAGTTTAAATTTTCCCTGAACATGTTATTAGCTTTAGAATTAAAACAAAAAAAATGTTTACAATTTTCATATGAAAATTTAATGAGCAGAGTCCTCTTAGACAAAATATTGTTAAAAATGTAACATTTGAGGATTCCCTTCTCTCAAAAATTGATTAGGGTAGTTCAGTGATTGTTTAGCGAGGTATTCTACCAAGATATTTTTTTCTTCTTTTCCGCCCTTATAAATTCTTATAATGATCGATCTTGCATTGTATTCAGTATCACATTTGCACCACCCAACAGAACTTTCCTGCCTCCATTGCGAAAGAGTTTCGCTAAGTTAAGTTATATATTTTTGTTTTCGCGATATAAAGTATTGGTGACCCCCCCCCCACCCTGTCCTATTAATTTCAAAAGAGATTTATTTAAAAGACTCCATGTGTGCATCAAAATAAGTCTTTTTTTTTCATATATATATACATATATATATATTTGTATATCTAGGCCATTGATGCATTTATATCCTTTAATGTTATATATATAGAGAGAGAGAGAGAGAGAGAGAGAGACTTAAACGAGGTCTGATTCTGAGGTAAACATGTCAAGGACAATTTGAACACAAACTTTTTAGTTGCCTTTAGTCATTTATACGTTTTGGCTTTCTTTTTAGATATCGTAATGGAAAATATCAAAATGTATATTACATGTATTATAATAACCTTTTGAAGATTTTTGCACAATATCGGTTTCCAGTACATAAAGTAAGTTCATGCCCTGAAACGAAGACATCATGGAACAAAGCTGGGTTAAGGTTAAATTGTTCCACAGACCGATTTTAGTATTTTTCACAGTAGACTTAAAATACCAGTACCAGTGCATTCCAACACAGGACATTTCAGCCCTCGTGTTTTGTTAAAATTTAGTTTTGCTATGATCTTGACATGGGCTTTTATGAAAAAGGTAATAAATCATAGCTCAGGATTCTCAATCGTTAAAAATTTTACTGTGTTGCAGATCTTCTTTAAATTTTAATTATACGCGAAGGACAAAAATTTTGAAAATAAACTTTAAGAATATATTCAAATTCGCAACTAAGACACTATTCGTTATGATAACAAAATAATACTTGCATATACTTGTTTAAATAAATCCCTTATTCGTTACACAAATGGTATGGTTGTAAATTTGTCGTGATTATTTGTTAGTTTTCTTGATCGAATTACCAAATTTCAAAAAAAAAAAGAAACTTGAGAATAGTAAAATACTTTTAAGAGTTCTTTGAATATGTGGATAATTTTAAGCAATTTATTTAAATCAATGAAATGACTCCAGCACGATGTTATGTTTGACTTACAGGGCTCACATAACTCTAGAGCCCTGACTCTATAGAAAGAAATAATTAGTTTTTTAACACTTTACAACTTATTGTACTGTTATGCAACATACACTGAATGTTCACGTCATGGAAACAGAAATTTACCATTTCCCCGCGAGCACCTTTTAGCGTGGTACACGTTTCTCTAAAGTTTAGCGTAAATAATATTATGACGCTGTATTTTAATGCAAAAATAACATTTCTTATTTGATGAGATTTTTTCAAGTATAAAATAGAAGGAAGTAGTCATTAAATTAAGGATTAAATGAACTTTTTAAAGTGCGTGAAAATGCGTGATTGCGGGGAAACGGTATATGTGTGATTTTGCGTTAGAAATAGGAAATGGTATATGCGTTAAAATGCGTGACTGTGGGGAAGAGGGTTAATAGTAATAATATTTGTTTTAATGCATCTACAAAATAACCGTTACCTGGAAGTGTGAAACAAATTATTTGTCTCTGTTCCTTCATGCCTAAAGTCCGGCAAGGATCTAGGAGATAATCAAGTATGCGAGGTGAAGCCCTAGTTATCAGGAATTCTACATTTTAGAACTGAAAGACGGTAGAATTGTTTGATTTAAATTTCAGCTAGAAAGAAGCTAAAGCTAAGTTAAGACCTAGAGTACTGTTAAACCATGAGGTTTTCTTAGCCCTCTAAGTATCTAATCAAATAGTGCTCATAAACCATGAGGTTTTTTTAGCACAGAAAAGACGAACTAACCATGAGGTTGTGTTCCCCAACCCAAGTGACGTAAACTGCTCGAACACGGGTTTAAATACCCTAGCAAGGTCAAAATAAAAACCAGTGGCTATCAAAGATTCTAAGCTAAGTTAAGCAATCAGAAAACAGCTACCAAAAGTACTACGGAAAGACTGCCAACATGAATGACACTTCCTGTAAAACATAAAAATGTAAAACATGTGGAATGTCAACTCATGTTCTAACTTATAAATGACAAATAATGAAGGGGTTTTAAGTACGTAACAACTGAAAACAAATGGTAAATAGAATTATCAGACTGAAATACCACTTGTAGTACTACTTGTAGATTATGAATTACGAAACGAAGGCTATAAAATTAAAATCTAAACCACTACATTTGAAATGCCACAAAAATATACTACTCTTCCTTTTCATTAAAATGAACATAATCTGGTCGCTGAACACTTGTCATTCACAACCCAATATGTGCTTAATAAAACTTATTATTTTTGGAGAATTTTACATTATGAAAGAAGTAGTACTGTTCATTTGCACTTAAAGTTAGGATACCGGCATGAATGATGTCACAGAAGTGTTGCAAAAATTATTCTTTGAATAATAAACTTTTCATAAAATGTAAATAGTACTAAGTGATCAATAGATTTGACATGAAAAGAGCAAAAAGAAATGTCTTTTAATGATTGCATTAATAAAATCTTTATGCAAATTCTTTTAACATAGCGCGTGTACATGTATACATATATTCTCTACGTAGGAAAATGCTTACACCTTTCAAGTTCTGGATTCTTACACCAAAGAAGCTGTGAGACGTTCACAGATGGTTGTCCTCCGCAGCCGTACTTTAGTAGCGACATGTTTCAATGTAAGAAAAACATATTGAACTTTCGTGGACATTAAATTTTGTTGTTTAGAAAGTAGCTCTAAAAGTGATCGTTTACAACAAAATAAATAAAATGTCATCCCCAACAAAATGTCCTGCTTTTAGAGTATAGTGTATATCAAATATTTAAAATATAATCCCATAACACTTACATGTATCTGAAGTTAATAAAAATGTAACTCATCTATCATATTTTCATTGATATTTATTCAAGACCCAAAGTGTTCGGAGATCGACGAGAAAAATAGATGTTACTTAGCTGATATAGATTGCCAGTCAAGGAAATCAGTTAAAGGCCCTTTCACAATTGGCGCAGCATGTATTTTGTTTATATCGTAAACTGTTGCCAGCATATGTAAAAAGTGTTCGTATTCGCAGATCTAAAGCGACTGTTGTGCAATAAATCTTGCGATATATCTTGCGTCTATATGTGTTGTAGAATGAAAGCGAAAGATAATGCGATAATCAGATCAGGTAATCGGACGATTGAACGTGCGACAATACGACTGTTCGTGCGCTCACATTCCATAGTACAATGTTCGTGCGAAATATATATTCCTAAATTGTTTCCGAGGCTCTTCACACAAACAAAAATATACATGTTGCAAAGCATGGCAATTGAAGGTATATATTTTAGTAAAACGTTGACTGATTTTGAAATGAAATGACATAAATAATAAATCCCGTTGAATTGCGATATTTTGGATCGCATTTGGTCGCGTCTGAATAGTGTGCATGTTGACTTTTTTGAGGAGACCTGATGCGAAAAAACACATGCAATGAATGCGAGACATCGTGCAACGTATGCGATAGCTCGTGCGAAGCTAAAATTTTCCCATCGCAAAGTGTTGTGAAGTGCTCGTGCGCCAATTGTGAAAGGGCCTTAAGCAATATAACAGGCAAGTCTCATAAATGCATTTCCTAAATTGAGGGTACTTAACGGTATATTTTTTGACTGATTTTGAAATGAAATGACATAGATAATAAATCCCTTAAAGAAACCGGAGGTTTTCCTTTGTGCATAGGTATGGGACTTTGTTTTGCTTTCTATGTAACTCCATAAGAAATATTGCACAATTTTCTAACCTAATAGCAAAATCTGATACAACTTTACTTAGCAAACATATTTCAGGTGACCAATTTTAGTGTATTTATAAATCTATCGGAAATATTTCTGATTTATAAAAAAAGTTTGGTTGTCTTTTTTATCCTTAATAAAAAAACAAGTTTACGTTTCCATATTTATATTATTTAAGATAAACTTCTAAAATTGATTACTGTTTCTTATCTTCGTGTTTCGTATTTATACTACAATCATTAAGCTTACATAATCACCTTGAAAAAAACGTTAAAGAAAGTAAATTTACATCAAATATATAATTTATTACAATGAGTGCTAATAATGAATTTAATTTGCATATTACAGCACGGTATTAACAGACTCATCAACTACTCTTTGGACTTATCCTGGTGTTTATAAAGGAAACACAACCACTACCTTTGAAAAGAAGAACTGCACACGCAGAAATTATTTCCATACAGACAATCCTTCGCAGATGAAAATAATAATTATATTATCAGCCATGCTATCTACTATGATGTTGATGAACATTTTAATTGTGTTTGTTTTTTGTATCAAAAAGAGAAAAATCTTTGAACGATGCAAAAGATACAAGCCAATTCCAAATAAAAACATTGAGTTTGGATTGGATACGAAAATCGAGTATTTTACAAGTAGGTTTAGTTAGATCTTTTTAAATTAGCTTTAAATTAAATACAAAGTACAGCATTTTATACTTTAAAGATTAACATTCAATTAGTATTTATATTTTCAATTCTCGATTCTGATGAGATGATATATTACTGACGTATTTATTAATTTGATAATATTCTCCATGTTACTATAATTCTAAAGCAAAGGTATCTTTCATCTTTTTGAAAACTGAGAGTTTTCGAAACAAGTTTCTTTTTTCCAGAGGTCTACCAGTTTAGAAATAACTTAAGGCTCAAATGTGGTAATGAAAGTGAGAAAGTTATCTGGAAGAAGAACGACGAAGAAATCAATGTAGAGGGTCATGTTAACAAATACACAACAGAGAAACATGGAAATTTATTCATTTTTGATGTTAAAATGGAAGACAAAGGAAGGTACCAATGCTTCGCACCTGAAGGTCATGCAGATACATATGCTGTCAATATAGGTATGTGTTCTATGCTAGTGTTTTACTTTTGTATGAAGACAAAATAACTGGAACTTTTTTTTATTTAATGATCTTAACGCTCTTGGCATTAAATATTATTTGTTATTTATTCTGGCTGTTGAAGAATTTCAGGGAAAAAAACCGTCAGTGATAAGAGCGTCTACTAAAATGTCGCGATGTAAATAGTTGTTTGTTACACCGCGAGTACAAATCCTACTGTTGGACGTGAATATTCTGTGGCTTTTCACCCCAAGCGAAGGTTAAAGTCTCAGTCGCAACCATAATGCTACCCCCTAGGCCCTATACATGCTATAGAGTAGGATAAAACACCTAGTATTCTGTAAATCAATACACATCTTAAAGAAAATTCACCAATTGTTTCTGACCATATACCTTCCCTTTAAGACATACACTTTTCTAAGGCTTACTGCTTTTTGCTAAATTTCCTTTTCCAGTATCCACGTCTCTTAGTTTTGCATTTACAACTCTGTATATGATGAGTGTGAGAATAACACCTACTTGATGCACTGTTTAGCACTCTGTTAAACTACAAATATGTCCTACAATGAGATTCATCATTTTTCTACATTAAATTTTACGTCAAACAGGGAATATCTCATTTCTAACTTAGAACTGCAAAATGATGACTTGAAATGAAACTGCTGGAATTCTTGTTTCATCAACTTGTTTGTCAATAATCTACTTCGTTTTAAAAATTGTTCATACGTAAAGCATGTTCTTCATAAAATTCCACTAACCAATAAAATTTTAATAAAACTTAAATTAGAAGAGAATTCTATAGCTAAAATATTTCTCATAAAAATATTTCATATTTTAGATAATAATTTATTCTTTTTGACATTTTGTAAAGTTTACATTATACACCTATTTACTGGCTATGAGGACAATAGCAAGTTTATCGTCCCCAAGACAGCAAACTATTTCCCGAGGCGCAATCCCTCGGCTGCGCCTCGGGAAATAGTTTGCTGTCGAGGGGGACGATAAAGTTGCTATTGTCCGAATAGTCAGTAAATAGGTGTTTTATTATACCGATGCTGACTTTACTTTTGTTACGTCATAATATATACGTCACAATCCATATAAAATCAGAAGTCTTCCGAAATGAAAAGCGAGGGAAATCGAATGCTGCCGTTGAAAAATTTGAGGGCTATTCACCATGGGCAAATAGCACAAAAACTATTTCACGACAGAGACTGTTTAGAAAAAAAATAGCTTGATTATTCGACTTATTTTTATATAGAAAAAATAAACAGAGGTATAATAATTATGAATTGTTTGATATGTTTATGATTTTACTGCAATATGGTACAAGAAAAATAATTTACTGCAGAAATCCAAACGCTGAAACTAAATGGCCCATTCAGATGAAGATTTGTCTCGGAATGCAGAGAAATATGTGTGCATCATTTGGAATGGCGATAAAGATAGATATGTAAATAGTATTGTTGAAATTACTGAAATATCACGGCCATCTATGTATCCTGGGGACGCTTCTGGACTTCAAGGTAAAGTGATTTCTGTTCAAGTTCTCTTTATAATCAATGAAGCGAGTTTTTTGAAATACAAATGCCCCATTTTGTCTCTCACGTTTAATAACCCTTTTATTCGTGAGAAGACTATCTCTTATTTTCATTCAACAAATAAATAGTCAGTAAAACTAATTGTATTTCCTATGAAATCTCCCAATTGTATATACACAATACACTATTTTTATTCAACAGACCTACCTACAGACTTCTATAATGAATGTTAACTAAATTAAATTCTGATTAATATGTTCATAACTTTTACTCAATAGTTGCTTACATTTGAATGCTAAAAATGCAAAATTTCACTACTTAATTGATGTTGCAATATCATATGATTGAATTTTTATTTCTATATTTTGATACATTACAGGATTGTTCCCGGAGTCTAACAAACAGGCAGAATTGAAATTCCTTTTTCATTGTTGTGTTTTATTAAGTAAAAATTTTACCTTAAAATGGGGAGAAATTAATGAAAATCATTTAGATAGAATTAACCAATTGTTACAATCTACCCTTCGCTTAAATATCAACGATTATCGAGAATCAGCAGTGAAGCAAGAAACTCTTATTTCATGGGAAGGAAGCATTACATTTGCTTCTGAGGAGGCAAAAATTCAGACGTTTTGGACACTGTTGCAAAGGTGTCACGTTCCGAAACGCTTGATAGATTATGTTTTTGATAACAAACTTGCCAACCTTATTATTAGATTTCTTCGACTTGATGGACACAAATGTTCAGATAGTGAAACCTGCATAGTTTTATCGTCTTTACATGTTGAAAAATACTTAGAATTCCTCATTAGTAAACACTTCACCGGAAAAGATGAATCAGATATGGAAGAAAATTCTGTCCTCAAAAAGATAATAATTGATGGTAAGTAAGTTTCTTTCAAGGTTTTTAAGGAAAATATGTGATACCACCATTTATTTTATACGTTAACTTTTCTATGCGCTTAAATGTACAAAACTTAAATGATCAACGTTCAATTTTTTACCTAAAAATATTATAAAGATATTTATATATATTTGACCTTCTTTAAAAATCACCTTCTTGTTATCAGAAAAACAATGTTGATCTAAAAATCCTTATGAAAGAAATTGTCATGAAGTGTTATGCAACCTGTCTAATGTACAACGATATGAACAATAAGGGTACATGTAAAAGGACGTTTCATTTTGAAAAGTAATCTTACGTGTATATATGGTAAAAATTGCAAAACTTTAATTTCCATGTCTAAGATGGCGTCGAACAGGTATTTACTTATACAATAGTGTACCTATGCTGTTCCTCTCAATTTTTTTTTATTATTTTCTCTTAATAGTAAATATTGCACGTAAAGTTTGAAAAAATCATTGACAATAAATTGAAAATAATAGACAAAAAAAAAAATAAAAAAAATAAAAAAATTAAAAATCGCTTAGAAGAATTCTTTGAGCTGTCAAACTGTTATGTTTTCTTCTTCTAGACGGAGGATTTACAGGCATTTGGGATCGAAATATAATATAGATTAGAGTATAAACATTTTGTCTATTTTTAGGATTAATGTCTACACTTATTTTGTTTTGTAGATTGATAGTTATGCAACAATGTTTATTTTATGCAGCTGTGTATAGGGGTAAACAAGAGGGTGTTCTTCTACGAATTACACTGCCCCGAATGTGTTCAAATGTCCTTAGTTTCATTTTTTTTCTTTTCAGATGAATATGTGCAAGAGAAAGACGGTACAATTAAAGATTTTGTAATAACCTATGCTTTTAGATATAAGGAACACACAAAATCATTTGTATCAAAATACTTTCGATCCCAAGGCTACAAAGCAGAGTCGGGAGAAAGTTGTATCTGCTTATCGGAGAAGGAAACAGAAAAATTGATTAAGATTTTGAATATTGACATAATAGTTCATCCTACTATCTCAGATGAACATATTCATTTAGAAGTGTCTAAACAATGTAAGTTATTTCTATTACATGAGACTAAATATAAAATTGAAAATATTTTAAAAAATCTTTTTAAAAACTTTTTGGGGATCGTGGCCATGTTTGGAACTCCCATAGTTCCTTTTGCTTATGCAGAGCTTCTGGAAATCCATTGTGACGTCACGTTAAAGTTGGGGAGGGGGGATATTAACGTCTTGTTGGCATTCACATTCATTAATTTCTCATAAATATAATTTTTAAACATAAACTGATGTGTAACTTGTCTTGTCCAAATAATCGATTTAAGTGCAGAATTAAAGACATTTTGATCTTGCTGTACTTTCTTAATGACGCCACGGTTTAGTTTACCACTCAGTTTTACTGTATTTCGGACGTAAATGTAGCTACATGTATTATTGTATCTTTTTTATGCAAAGTTTCCTAAAAAAGCAAGATGTGACCTGAATTGAGTCATATTCTTTAATGTATTTAATGTATTATTTTTTTATATTCATTAGTTGAAAATGATTGATTGATTGACTGTATAATGTTGAACATCTCTCTCAAGATGTTTTCATTCACATTGATGCGCCACCACTTGGCGTTGGAGAGCTGCAAATTGTGTCCTTTACTCGGCACTCTGGGCTATGAGCAGGAAGGAATCTTCTTTCTGCCAGATCTCGGTGTACTGATTGAGATGACGTCATAGACTTGTTTGATACGCAGTTTCTTCTAAGTTTTTGAGAGTAGAATAAGCGATTATTGAGGCTTGTAAATGTAAAATTAAAAATTAAATAAGCGTGTTTGGACTTAAATTGAGACATTTTTTAAAATGTATTAATCAATATTTTCAGGTCTTATTAAATTGAAAGCAATTAGGTCTCATATAAAGCCGTAGTAATGCACATTTATATAAAAGTGTTCTAAAATTGTATGCAACGATATCATATTTTTCGCATTGTCGAAATCAAAAGCTTTTAATCTCTTTGATGATCGTGTAGCTAATTAAAAAAGTACAGTGCATAAGCCAATCAATGTATGCATTTTACAAAACAATTGCATTTGAATTTAGTCAAAAATGATTTCATTTCTTTATTAGGCAAGATACCATTAGAAGTTCTGAAGTGGAGTCATCAAGAGCGTATTCGATTTCTTAATAAAATCAAGTTGGAGAGCACAGAAGTTTTTCATGCCCGAGGCATGCTTATAGGATGTGCTGGTGCTGGAAAAACAACCTTACTAGGAGAACTTATGAGAAAAAATTTGGGCAAGAGAAGACAAAAAACAAAGACCACTATTGGCCTAGAGGTGCACAATGATCTATTTGTAGTAGAAAATAACACTTTGCTTGGTAAGTTCAGCTAAAGTAATATAAAAATATCGAAACATCGCGTACTACGCTGGCCAAAAGCTCTACAGAGTATATGTTACTTGTTATAAAAATCCGACTCTAAATACTTTTTTTTCTGATTTTGATTCATGTATTTTGTGGTTAATTGTTCAATCTCTATACATACTTTTAATGAAAATACTGAAGTGATTACTATTTAAACGGTGATATACTATAGCATAGCAATTACATTTAGATCCAAAAAATAATTTGTTTCCGATGAAATATCAATAATATCCTTCCTTAAGTATTAGATGAAAAGTAACTTGATATAAATTTCTTATGAAGTACTGAATCCTATCTCTATACTACACAGCTGTAGTATACTAGTATGTATAATTATTTTAGAAATAGTATATAATTTTTAGAGGTTTTTTTTATTATTTGGGAATGACATGAAGTCGGTACGTGATCAGATATACATGTACCATAATGCTCTTAGGGCGATATAGAATTTGATCACGTAACCGACTTCATGTCATAGCCCAATGAAACTCAAAAAAAATGATATTTTATTTCTTATATAGATGTCAAACGATCTTGTTTAAGTTACCAAGAAATCTAGGCATTATTTAGACTTTAGTTTGGAAATGGAAGTCGCCAGAATCGGAACATTCCCAATGACACGTACGAGAAAATCTGATTATTTGACCAACTGCATGTTTTGGAAAATTGAATTTGATTTACTTAGCATTGTTATATAAAGAAAGACTACAGCAATTGTAAATATAAAATATTATACATGTAATAATAGGTCTTTTGTCCATTATATTTCACGTGATCTCATAAAAAAAGAATCACAATGAGATATGAAATTTTATAAGAAGTACGATACATTGCTATGAACAGTCAATAAGTAATTACAGTTTAACAAATTTAGAATAAGATTTGAAAAAAAGGAAGAAAATAAATAAATGTTGTATTGTAGAAAAAAAATATGTAAATAAATATTGTTTGTGAAATAAAAAAAAAATCCCGATATTTGATGAAATATTAGCTGTGCAATAATCAGATCTTTGCAGTAAATACATTAGAAATCAATGGAGCATTGGCTATTAAAGTGCAATATTTCATTTTGTATTTTCAATTATTATATGCAGCTCTCTTACATCAAAAAGAGCTAAATGTATTATTTTTATTTTCAAATGTTATTTCATAATCTACGTACATGCATAATTGAAATATAATTTAAGAGATTTAAAGATTCTAAACCCCTCTTTAAGAAAACGATTCAGAGTCAATTTAAGTTTCAAAATTTTAAGTACAGTTTTCATAGCAAAAGGCATTATACTATATTTAATTTCAGTTAGAATCACTATCTTAAATTAATTGTTTTCTTTCATCACTAAATAATGCTCTAAAATTTAAACTTTCCATTTTCCTAAAATGATTTTTTTTAATATGAAAGACATACATTTACGTTGCTATACCAGTTTAGAAATGTTATGCAATATATAACAACAACCATGGTTTAAAAACTTGCACAAGGGGTCAGATTTGTTTTTTTTGTCTTTAATTTGTGATGATCCTCTGATACATTTGCTTTAATTCCGGCTTTATTCCCCGGTATAAAGTTTAGAATAGAAACAAAAATGACGGTGTTTTAACAATGTATTAGACATGATTTCCCCCCGCAATGCTATTTAATTGTTTTTGTATGGACAGAAGGTTTCAGCGCTACACAGAAATGCATTTATAATTTCGTAATCAGATTTCTATATCATTATGAAATTTGTTTGATCGTATTTGTAGTACTGAGGGAAATTCAATTAAACTTGTATAACCTGAAAAATTAAATTGTAAAAATACCTGTCAGTCTAATAACAGGTCCTCACCAGAAACTAGTACCTTAGGACATAAATTAAAAATCACTTTTTTACGTCATCTAATTTATGAAAGCGCCGATTAGATTGGCTCATGTTATCATCAATATAGAAACTGTATACATTTCTGAATATTTCTTGATTTTGACAAATTAAGTTTGTCAAAGTTAAAAGCAATATTTTTTACGAAGGATACTCATTAGAAAGCACAATATGCACAGTGGTTTAATTTTGATTAGTATTTTTGAATAGTATTTGCATAATTTAGATTTGAATACTAAGTTAGTTTATCATAAACAATCAACAGTATTATGTTTCAGAATACGACAAAGGCAAAGATGATGCTTCAAACTCGTCGAGAAATCTGATAAGCATCACAGACTTTGCTGGACAAGTGGCCTATTATGCCTGTCACCAGGTGTATTTGTCAAGAAGGGCCTTTTATATCCTTGTTGTTGACATGACAAAAGATTTAGAGTCAACGGTTCCTACTACGAATAGAAGTGATATGAGAGGATCACTATTTGAAAACTGGACGTACAAGGTGATTTCTTTTAATTGCTAACATCACTTTTGATGGCTGCTCGAATAGATTTCTTAATGACTTGAGTTTTTTTCCTGATTATTCATTAAATTAAGTTTTTTAATTAAAGTGATTTCTCATCTTATTTGATCTAGATGGATAACAAAAAAAAAACGAATATATATAATGTAATTGCAATTTTATTGTTACTTTATTTCATAGAACTTTTTCCGGTTCTGGTTGCAATCAATACATACATACTGTGACGAAAGAGAAGATTTTATTCTGCCTGAAAAAAGAAACAAGGATCTGAGTCCAGTTATACTCGTGGCAACCCATGCAGATAAAATACAGGTTTTCTCAAACAACGATTTTGTCGTCTCTTCGTTTAACTCTTGCTTCTTAGTTCATCCCCTGCATACGGAGTTTATATATCTCAGTTGATTCGATACGGAAGAGCATTCCCCTAACAAAAAAATACTATAGTTTACTTTAGTTAACTATAGTTTACTATAGTTAACTATGTTAAATCAAAGTGTCAAAGTTTTCGCCAAAGTTGTTCAAAGTGTCAAAGTTTTCGCCAAAGTTTTTCAAAGTGTCAAAGTTTTCGCCAAAGTTTTTCAAAGTGTCAAAGTTTTCGCCAAAGTTTTTCAAAGTGTCAAAGTTTTCGCCCAAGTTTTTCAAAGTGTCTAAGTTTTCTCCAAAGTTTTTCAAAGTGTCAAAGTTTTCGCCAAAGTTTTTCAAAGTGTCAAAGATTTTGTCAAAGTTTTTCAAAGTGTCAAAGTTTTTGATAAAGTTTTTCAAAGTGTCAAAGTTTTCGCCAAAGTTTTTAAAGTGTCAAAGTTTTTCATAAACTTTTTCAAAGTGTCAAAGTATTTGATAAAGCTTTTCGAAGTGTTAAAGTATCCAAGTTTTTGATAAAGTTTTTTTTAAGTATCAAAGTTGTGAATAAACTTTTTCAAAGTGTCTAAGTTTTCAATAAAGTTTTTCAAAGTTTCCAAGTTTTCGATAAAGTTTTTAATTTTAAAGTGTTAAAATTTTGGATAAACTTTTTCAAAGTGTCAAAGTCTCGATAAAGTTTTTCGAAGTGTTAAAGTATCCAAGTTTTCGATAAAGTTTTTTGAAGTATCAAAGTTTTCGATAAAGTTTTTCAAAGTGTCAAAGTTTTCAAAGCGTCAAAGTCTTTGATAAAGTTTTTTGAGTGTTAAAGTATCCATGTTTTCCATAAAGTTTTTCAAAGTATCAAAGTTTTCGATAAAGTTTTTCAAAGTATCAAAGTTTTCGATATAGTTTTTCAAAGTATCAAAGTTTTAGATAAAGTTTTTCAAAGTGTCAAAGTTTTCTATAAAGTTTTTTGAAGTTCCAAAGTTTTCGATAAAGTTTTTTGAAGTATTAAAGTTTTCAATAAAGTTTTTCAAAGTGTCAAAGTTTTCGATAAAGTTTTTCAAAGTGTCAAAGTTTTCGATAAGAGTTTTTCAAAGTGTCAAAGTTTTTCGCCAAAGTTTTTCAAAGTGTCAAAGTTTTCGCCAAAGTTTCAAAGTGTCAAAGTTTTTCAAAGTGTCAAAGTTTTCGCCAAAGTTTTTCAAAGTGTCAAAGTTTTCGCCAAAGTTTTTCAAAGTCTCAAAGTTTTCGCCAAAGTTTTTCAAAGTGTCAAAGTTTTCGCCAAAGATTTTCAAAGTGTCAAAGTTTTCGCCAAAGTTTTTCAAAGTGTCAAAGTTTTCGCCAAAGTTTTTCAAAGTGTCAAAGTTTTTGTCAAAGTTTTCAAAGTGTCAAAGTTATAACTATAGTTAACTATAGTTAACTATAGTTAACTATAGTATTTTTTGTTAAGGTCTCTACGTATAAAAAATTCTAAACCGAGGTAAATTATTGAAAAACAAGTTGCTGAAACAACAATATCAACAGTCTCGTTTAAAGTCATAATTCGTAAGTTCTATGGTCGATACAATGACCTTGTCAGCAAATACAATGTATCATTAAGTCATATGATGACTCACATTTTTCATACTAATTGTTTGTCCATTATTTATACACTGAATTGACGATGGATTGTTTCTCAATTTTGAAAGCGAGCACACGACGGGTGTGACTTGTCAGCAGGGGGAGCTCACTTCTCCATAGCACCTTATCACACTTCTGATGTTTTGGAGGTCCTTGTTTGCTCTGTGCTATTGTATAGTTTTACGAACATTTGACCATGTTTTTTTTTCATATGTAGAAAAAATGGAGTTTTGCTTAGCTGCAGACCAACACCCTAACATATGCACATTGATTATTATATATCCGTTCCGAAAATAAAACCAAACAGATGTTTTTTCATAACTTTATAATTATTTAATAATTATTCATTGTTGTACTTTGAAAAAAGGGATATATCTAGTGCATCAATGTTGATGCTCGAATTACATGTAACCAAGAAAAAATCTTTAAAAAATAGGTCAGAGTTGCATTGTTGTAATATATACTTTCTCATATATCATTTTTTATATTTATTAGAAAAAGGGAGATTTCTTTTTTTTAAAATAGTTTTTGTTTCTTTTTTTAGGAAAGCCATTGCATATGCCCAGGTTCTCATTCAAACGAGGTATTGATGCGTTTTGAATTATATAATAACACTACTAATGAATTTTTTTGCATAGTTTTTTAAGCAACACGAAAAGCAGCTTTGATTTTTTTAGCCTGGGAATTCAAGATTGACTGTGAGATTTCATAAAATCATTCATGCTAAAGTTTTTATTCTTCAGGAATAAATAAGCAAGTATAGGTTACATCAGAGATGCCGAGTAATATTGAATATATCGTTTTAATGGGGCATGGAAATCGAGGGCGTGGTGCGCCTGAGATTTCCACGCCCCATAAAAATGATATAACCAATAGGCAATCTTGTCGCATGTCTGATGACTTAAATTTTAATGAGAGTATCAAAATTCAATGAAAAAATGATCTGATTTCTGCTTCCCGCAGTGATCTATGAAGAGTCGTGGAAATTATTATCGTATATATGTGATACGGGATATAACGCCACAGAAAGATCAATGAAAATCACAGGAAATGAAAACCAAATGAGAAGAAAAAAAATAATATTAACCCTTGTAAAACCTACCAAAACATATATTTTTTTCTTTATTGATACCATAAACAGTATTATTATGGCGCCCCAAACGAAGTCGGGGGCGACCAATTGCGATTGTACGCAAGCCATGTTTTTGTTCTATGGGTTTCTCGAAGATGGCTGGGACAATCTTTTTGAAACTTTCCTCAAAGGACGATCACAGGTTGTAGTTGTGTTGTGTGGTCATTCAGTTTCAAAATGACTACCATTGCCATGGACACTGCTAAAAGCGTAGAATTTTGTCCGAGTGTTGTCTCTGGACCCTTGGACATTCGCCATGAAACTTTATTAATTTAATGATTAGTATCTGTTATTGTGTGTGTTGCATTTAAGAATTGAAAATTGTCAATAGTTGCCATGGAAACAGGTGAGAGTGAAAATTCTTTAACTTTGATTTTTAAATCAAAGCACCGAAAGGACTGATACGAGTTGATGGTTGTCCATGCTTAGCTAATGGGTATTGTTTAAGTGATGAAAAATGAAAGTCTTGTCCACTTCGGGGCGACATACGCTATTGCTTGCAATAACTGAATTTATAGTTTATATTTCTAACTCATCGACAGTATCCCCTTTCCTCTTGGAATACTGGAAGATTATTACAGAATTTGCACTTGTAAAATGTAGCAATGCCTACTTATCATACTTTAACAAAGAGTATATTGGATTACATTTTTGCACAAATTAATGCAGTGGGAAATTGGGTCATGATTTGCAAAAGAAAATTCATTTTTTTAAACGCAAAATCATTTTTCATTTTTTTTTTCATTCGTTGATTTTATCTCACTTTAATTATTAATGATGGCAATAAATGTTCATCGTGATGGTTATAATATGTTAACTAAAATAATGTGTATCATTTTACTATTTATTTTCTTGCTGAAAAATTGTAAGTTTGACTTAAATTATGAAACAAAGTGATCCTTCCAGTTCTTTACAGTTTTATTTTGCTATAGTACATAAAAAAAACATTTACACCCGTTTCTGTACTAATTTACTGTCACTACATTCATTTTAGGAAGCAAAGGACGGGTTGTTTTATGACTCTTTGATAAAATGTATTCCTGGAGACCAGAGTCTGGTGGGACATCTATCATTCGATCATTATTTTGAAGTTGGATTTCCACCTAGAATGCCATGGACAAAAAACAAAGACATAGAAAAAATAAGAAAAGCGATTGTCGATACCGCGGAAGCATTATCACACTGGGGTGAAAGAATACCTAAAGTATGGAGTGACTGTGAAAAGTTTTTAAAAGAAAACCAACAGAAACAAATCATTTCAAGAAATGACATGACGATGTTTTTCAGAAATAATTATCCTGAGACTGAAAAGGATATCAATGTGGGTGATATTCTAAAATTCTACCACGAAGTAGGATTAATCTTGCATTTTCCAAATGAAAGCTTAAAAGATGTTATAATCGTTGATGTGCAGTGGTTTGTCGATGCTTTTAAGCATATCATAACCGACCCGAAGCATTTTGATAAACATTACAGAAATAACAATGAGTTCAACTTATTTAACAAGTTTGGAATTTTGTCTGACATACTATTGCAGGAAATATGGACACATAATAAAACAACAAAGTCGTGTATTCAACACAAGAGCAAAATAATACCCTATATGAACAAATTAGGTCTTATTGCAGAGGTCGATTATGAAACTGCAAATCAAACTGACGCAGAGAAATCGGAAATAGTGGATGAAGTGAAGTACTACATTCCGAGTATGAATAAAAAGGACTTCGATCTATCCTCTATTGGTAAAATAATGTCCTGCCAAAAGACGTCTATTCTACATTTTAAATTCACAGACTTTATCCCGCATTTCTTTTTTTACCGCCTGATTGTGGCTTGTATCGGTAAATGGAAAGTATTAGATAAAGGCAAGATGCTTTATAAAGATATAGCTTTTTACATGACAGATAGACAAGGGTATCATAACATAGCAATTGCAATAAACGAATCTTGTATCCAAGTGCAAATGTTTAGAAGAGATAATAGAGAACTGGAAATAGAACACACGTTAAGCTGCAGAGAAATGATTGAAGAAATGATTGGGAAAATTACATCAACATTTCATAAATCGGTGAAATATGTTACTGGATTCTCATGTAAAGATATCAATTTAACTGAAGAAAGTGAGAAAAAGTTCATAGAAGAAAGAGACATAATCAACAAGGTTCATGAATTCGCATGTCCAAATCATGTCGATAAAAACCATATTGTCAATAGAGCAAAGCTCCTAGAATACTGGGTAATAAAACATGTTTTACATGACTCAGACAGAGTAAAATAGAAAGTTTAAATACAAGATATTTACATTTCATTTACTTAATATCAGCTTTGAAAAGCTTTTTTCAAAAACATTTGTATTAAGTTATGATTACTTATATTTATAATTACTTTTCTATGTTTGTTGGTGAATATATTCATTTAGATCTAAGATATGCCTTTTTATTTGATTTGATGCTCACTAAAACTATTAAATTTATTGCAGGTAAAAGACGACGAAGAAAAATAAAACTCAGACGTATTCATAAATGTACAGTATACCAAAATACCAAAAACAATACAGCTTATTTACCATAAGGAAAATAAATAAGATGTTCACATGCATAAAAGAATGAAGATAATGGTGCTGTACGAGTGGGTTATCTAAATTAATTTTGCATTTGTTCAATGCTTAATGTTTACGTTGCTATAATTTTTTATTAATGCATTTACACTGTAACTATGTTTCATCCTTTAATAAATAATGCATATAGATTCTGTTTATGGATAATCGAAAAGTTTATTTCATCCGCGATAAGAAGACTGTATTTGTTCAGATTCTTAACAATGTCATGTAAAATCTTAAAAGAACCCCTTTAAGCGCATCTAATAAAATGCTAACAAGTATTTAATGTCGTTTAATGTGGATATGTTAATCATTTGAAGGCTGCAAATGTAAACAAAAATATGTTTTATTTGATTGCATGCAGAATTTTTGATTGTTGGTGGGAAAGTTTGAATTCAAAGGAAGCTATAGAAAAAAATCTTTTCTCAAATAGTCCTTTAAGGTAAAAATATTTTTAAAAAGACACAAGCACATAGGAGTAATGCAAATATTTTTTTTTATCTGTTTTGTTTTTCCAATGTCCTTAAAATCAAATCCAAAATTTAATTTATTTGAAATTATGATTTATTGCATTAATATCTTGAAATAAAAATATACTTATTAAATGCCTTTACTTTATTTAGAATAATAGTAAAAGGTATGAGCACAGCATAAATATATTTAACAAATCCAAGTAGCAAAAATAACCAGCTCATGATAGATACACTGTACGTCTTTTAACTGTATGTATTGAGAATGTAGATCCCAGTGGGTGATTAGCGGAAAAACTATTAAAGATGCCATTTAATGATATGTAGAACTGAGCTGTTATAAATACACGTCATAAAGTGCAGTTGCTCTATAATGCTGTGTGAACTTAGTATGTATAAGAAAATAGCTTGAACCTTCTCTCTGTAAAAAATACCCAAGAAATACCTCTACCTAGCCTTAACTTACTTGCGTAGTTACTTGAAGAGTTTATTTATCGTTTCTTGATTTTGAAATATTGTTTTCATTTTAATATTGTTGGGAAAATCATACGTCTGCTGAAAATATATTTTTTTTCTTAAAAACATTCAGGTGTTTAAGAAAACATGAAGAGAAATAATAGGCTTTAAAAACGATCCTGTTTTAAGTGTCGTTAAATTGCAATTAATTGACCACAGCTTCTTTCCCCCTGTGTCTTGACTTGCCTACCCTTGTGTCTTTCGACTGAAAGGTAAAATTTTTACGTGTTTCTAATTAAGAAAAATAAATTCAAGACCCTTACTTGTTGTGTATACTAGGCAACCAGTGGAAACATCACACGTGTTGTTGTCACAGTCACATGTTCCTTGACATTCGTCACCATAAAAAGGATAAGGACATGGAAGACTACAGTTGACTCCACTGTATCCCGGTAAACATTCTTAAAAAAGAAAAAAAAATTGCATTGACCAAATCAAAGCACAGGCGTCCGAAGTGTAGACCGATAGCACCCTCTTTTTATTAAAAAATTGTAAAAGCTTTAATACCTCAGAAATATAAAATTCCCCCGTCAATCATATCTATGTATCGTTCTATGCAAACAGATTGTTTGTTTTATCAACTTCAGAGAATGGCCTTACACGAAAGCATATAAAATACACAAGATCAGAAACAACATTGGTATACACAATTTTTTCCACTGACTGCTCTGAAGAATGTTTTGGTGTTCTCATATCTGTTCGCTTTATCTGATTTGTTAACTGTAAAATATTTCAAATCTTAAACCAATGAGATAAAGCGAAATTTCATTATTTTTTTTTTTTTGTTACTACTAGAACATACGAGGGGTTATCAAAAAGTCCGTGGATTAGCGCTCTAATATTAAAACCGGTTTAAGCACATCAATGAATTTTAAAATATATAGTTAGCATCAACTTTTCTCTCTAAAGAATAAATCATAAATAATAAATTTCATTTTTTAAATAATTTAGTAATGTTTTTGTAAGCAATGGTATGTCCAGGCGGCGCAAAGGTGACGTTTTAGCGACCCATGTGTAACTGAGAAAAAACTATTGATATGAACAATTGACGTACAAAATTCCGTTAATTCAGATATTTGTTGGGACACAATTGTTCCATAAAATATGAAAATTTTACTTCATTCTGAAAATTTTGATGATATCTATCGTAAATTTTGCATGTAGTGTCCAACCGAATATATATAAGGCCTTGAAAATGACGTCAAAAGGGGGGATTTCTTTTTCCAACATGTTATAACTTTATAAAGATTTGCCCGTGAAAAAAAGGTATATACCAAAGAACTGTTTAAACTGGCTACAGAGAAAAAAATATGCATCCAGAGTACTTGTCTTTTAATGTCAAAATAGATTCAGAGAGAAAAGGGATGCACAGCTAATGTCGATTTGTATTCAAAGTGTGAAAAATCAATCACGTCAAAAAATGACATTGGTCATGCGTTGTAGCAAAACTTGGAGTTTGCTCCCAAAAGCAAAATATGCTGGCATAATCAAGCGAGAATCTCTCCCAATGCATAAATCTATTCGGAATATTATATACATTGAATTGAAAGCCGCTGTTCATGACATGGTAAAGTACTATAAGCAAGGGGGTTTAAGTCCTTACTCAGCTCCAGGGAATCTCAAAAAAGTGTATGAGATAGCAGATGCGGACCTTGAAAAACAATGACGTTGTCGGACGTCATGAAACTAACGGTGACAGCGCCGGGTAATCATATAATGTCGTTTTTATTTTATCATAATTTGGCAAATAATGAACGTATTAGGGTAACATTTTCAGCATTTCTTTATATTTTGTTGTTTTATGTTCCAAATAAAGTTTGAAAGCACAGACTACTTAGTAAAAATTTAATAGCCTCAGTCCACAAATGTTTTGATAACCCCTCGTACAAACCTCTTTAATTGTTTTTAATTTAAGAAGGTAGGATATCGATCTACATTTTAGGTGTCTGTGATCATAGAAGGAGGGATGAATATTGTCTTATCTTATTTTAAAAAAGAATGTCAAACTGTTCTGAAAGCCTTTAAGTATTTCATATTCATTCAACCAAATGAAATTTTTATAGCCGAATCCAGGAGTATGGATTTATTTCCCTTACTTTCGCAGTGCTGGGTTTCTACATTCCACATGTAACCTGCACAACAATTCTTGAAGTCTCTACAAAAATATATTTTTGAGTGGAGTATTCTATTATAATTCAAAAAGCATCACATTCGATCGTCATAATAATCATAGTTATGAAGGAATCAGGTACATTAATTGTATTATACATGTATATCAAATTATGAAACAGGGATATCTACGTGTTACAATATGAAAATTCCCTGGAACATGAGCAAAGAAAATTAAACGTGCTTAATATAAACATGCACAAGAAGGTTACTAACTGATGATGTTTCATGTCTACAGCGATGTTCCTAAATATTTTTTGTGTAATTATTATTGAACGGGAAGTAGATTAATTTCCTTCTTTCAGTCATATTGAAATTGATCGTCCACGGTCACATTGTATGGACTTTGACACATTTCTCAAAGTTAAAAATCATAATATGAAATTTCTACATATAATTCTTTCAAACTTTGAATTAAAGTTGATTATATTGATTTAATGGGTATTTATAGTAATAATTTATTTTTTCATTTTATATGAAAAGAAATGCTTTAGTAGTACGTTTAGTGATCGTTAGTACAAAACATATTGATACGCTATTCTAATTAAACTGTTGAACCCCGACTGCTCACAGCATGAAATCTAAAGTCTCATTGAGAAAATTTTTCACTCCATCGTGCTGATGGAAGGGCAAGGGTGTACAGACGCCGTAGAGAGAGAGTTTTGCGTATAGAAGCTGATAGATTTGGTGGGGGTGTAATGATGAATATCTTACACTTGCAGGACATATTATGTACAAGTACAAGGCATACTGACTGCCCAGCAATATACAAGTGTAGTGACTCAAATATGCAACCTTTTGTTCTCCCTGTAATGCAAAACACAATTGTCCAGCAAGTCGCACACACACACACACACACACACACACACACACACACACACACACACACACACACACACACACGCACGAAATGAAACCCACATTCTTTAATGCAAAAATATCAAATAAAAATACACACCTTGTGTGCCTCAAATTTTCATCATACAGTGTATTTCAAGTTGATTATTTGCAAAGGAAGACAACAACGTATACCTTCATTGGTATCCATCTTTGGGTTATTTTTCTTGCATTTAATCGACAGAAAAATGGTTTAAATCACCTGAGTTCACAAATATGTAGGTCATCTTTTGTCGACAAAGAATTTCGTTGTAAAATTATCTACTCATGTGTAAAATGTAAATACCCAGATTGTATGTTTTCAGGTTAGACAACTCGGGAATAGACAAGAACAACGTAAACCAAAAAAAAAATGTTTCAGCTAATTTAAGCAAGCACATCTAATAAAATCAGCGCTAAAGAGTATTTAATGTCGTTTAATAAGGAGGATGCAAATATGAAAAAAAGAAAATTATCGCATTGGCTATTGTTGATTGTTGATGTTAAAGCTTAAATTCAAATGGAGCTATAGAAAAATAAAACTTCCTCTCAAATAGCCTTTCAAGGTAAAATATTTTAATAAGACACAAGTACACAGGTTTGAGCAAATTGTCGAAGATGCAATTTTCTTTATCTATTTTATTTAAGTATCCTTAAAACCAAATCCAAAATTTAATTTATTTGAAATGCCTTTATTGCATTAACATTTTATTATAACTACTTGTATATACTGATTTAATGTCTTTACATTATTCAGCATTATAGTAAAAGGTATGAGTACAGCATGACTATATTTAACAAATCCAAGCAACAATTATAACAAGCTCATGATAGATACATGTATGTCCTTTTACTGTACGTATTGAGAATGTAGTTCCAAGTGTGTGTTTAGCGGGAAAGCTTTTTAAGATGTCATTTAGTGAGATGTAATAATTAGATATGTAAATTTGATCATACTGAAAAAAGCAAATGTGTCATAAGTTATTAAATTCAAAAAAAAATTATTATTTTATAATCTTTCAGTTTATTAATGTACAATAATACATAATGACATCTTCCTAAAATATACATTATGAGGAAGGATTCTATCCCGGATAAAAGGTTTAAATTTTTTTTTCAGTCATACCTGTTAAATTATATGTTAAGATTATTTTTTTCTTTTCAGCATTCATATTTTTTTGTAATATTTGTTTTCTCCATTGCTACAAACAAATTAATAAAACTGCTTATTTCAATTTAATTATCATTTATCGCATATACGAAAATTTACTGTATCATCTAAATAAAAACATGTGATTAAATCTATGGCTAAGTTATTTCTACAAATGATAGAATTTAAACCGCTAAAAGCGGTTTATAAAGCGTAAACTGCCCGAAGCTATGTTATATCGGATAACATAAGTTGAAATAAGCTTCATTCCTTAAATATTAAAAATTATATTAAGGTCAGACGACACGTTCCTAAAATTTATGTTTTGTATCTCTAGGTATTATATCAAAAGCTTTTCATATTTGTAATTCTCTTCTGATTTCTACATTATTTTCAAAATGTTTTTAAATAAAAGTACACCAAAAATTTCAATATATGCCATTCAAAAGATTACTCAATAGGATTATAAAATATATGACCCTGTGGTATCTTGTCTAAATCCCTAATTTTTTGTGAGGAAACTTGTTTTGGCGCCTATAGTTCAATGACAAATTCTTAGGAAAAGTTATATATTTTTGAGGAACGTGTCGTCTGGCCTTAATGACTATCTATGGTACTGTAAACTTATTTTCGTTTTAGATTAAATTAAATACTGTAACTGTAGTTGAAATTATACAGTCGTCTTTTCGCCTGTCCGAATAAATATTCAACAAGAACAGCAGTATATTAAATTTTGAATTATTGCATGTTTTGTTTCAGAAGTGGAATGTTTAGTGGGGGCTAATTTTAGCTTATATCATCAATTTTGAGAAGTCCGCTGACATTTTCATTAACGTAAATGTACACCCTTGACAGTATCAGTACTAAACGACACGAATTAAAGTTGTATAATATTCAGAGCTGATAAGCAGACATTTTATTTTTCATATGTACTCGCTTATAAGTCGGCGGGAGTTGATTTTAGTGTAAAACTCCGAATTATAGGCAAGTCATAGAAAATAAATATTGCTTGTATATTTTTTTGGACAGCCAACGTTGCATTCTCTAAACATTCCTGACGATTTTGGTTGATCAAAGAATTGACATACTGTATTATAAGTTTATACGTAAAGAACAGTCAAGTGATTTAATCAATTTTCAATAGTTTTATTTTCTTTTATATGAAGGGCGCATTATTTACTTTTTTAATGATTTTAGATTTACGGCCGACGTCATTTACGAAAGAGAAAATTGAAAAAAAAGTCAGAACAAAAGAGTATTTATTTGAAAATTAGCAAACTTAGATGTTACATAATTATGTTGATCCGTCATAATATATTTTCTAAATGCTATGAACAATCAATTTGACTTAATGTTTATGAATTTAATAAAGAATTCTGAAAAGGAAATTCTATTCTATAAAGCAAAATATCCGGAAGGATGATAATCGATGCAAACAGGAGTATTTTCTCTTTCCATTCTTTCACTTGAAAAGCTACTACATTGCATAAACGTAAAAAATGTATAAATCGTTACGAAAATTGCTATTTTACAGTCATTCCGAAAATATTTTAGGAAAGATCAATACAAGCCCTAATTTCCTTTTTCCATACCTCCTAAAAAATCCAAGATGGCGGCAAAATGTCCAAAATGGCCGCCAATAGTCAAAATGTCGGAATGGCCGAGACAGTCTTATTGAGAAAATACTTTCAAAATCATGTAAGTTAGGGATAAGTAATGGCTACTTATAAATTCTTTACAATTTATCACTAATCAAAGATTTATAAACATAGGGATCATAATTAAGTGTAGTCACTAAAAGTCAGATGTCTTTCTGGACATCGCAAAGAAAAAAGCTATCAATGTTATGAAAATGGCAAAGATAGGGGGGGGGGGGGAGAATTTACAACAGTTAATTCACAACCTTATTTTAAATTTACATAGATCTTTAAATAACATGATATCAAATTTTTAGTATCAATCAATATTTAGTATATATTCAAACTGTATTATCAATGCTACCTGGAAAAGTTGAGTGTTAAGTTTATTTCAGACATCTGCTACTACCTGCATAGTCATGAAATGGAATGATCCTACCCAAAGTCTAACTGTATAAACTCACTGAAAAAAATACCACAAAGTATCATGTTCACAAATAAAATTTTAAATATTTTCAGTCATAAGTAGAATAATTAATTAAAAGATTTCTTTTATGATATATGAATTTCGGGTTACTATATAGTTTTTTTTTTAACTTCAGAATAAATCCTGACTACATGATCAAACATGTACATTTATCAGTTTATATGTAGTATAGGTAAGAAAAAACATAGTTTTCATAGATTTTTTCCCAAAAAGTCTAATAGTTTTTAATCTCAATTTTTTTCTTGTGGTTTTAGGATAAAAAGGAAATGGAGATAACTAACAGTATTTAATTTTAAAGTCCATAAAACAATACAAAATAAAAACCAGAGCAAACAAGAGCCTCTTTAGCATCAGAAGTTGGATAAGGGGCCATGGAGGAGAGAGCACGCCCGCCGTGTCATAATCCGGAAATAACAGAAAAATCCGTCGTCAATTCAATGTATAAATAATGGACAAACAATTGGTATGAAAAATGTCAGTTAGCATTTGACGCAATAATAAATTGAATATGCTGACAAGGTCATAATATCGACCATAGAATGAACTTACAAAATGATTACTTTAAACGACACGGTTGATATTCTTGTTTCATCAACTTGCTTGTCAATAAAATATCTCGTTTTAGAAACTGTTCATGCCTAGAGCTTACTCTTGCGTATCGAATCAACTGAGATATATACACTCCGTATGCAGATGATGAAGGTATATAGCTGCATAAGTAAGGGAAGTTGACGATGGAAAAGTTAAAGTCGTCACGTTTATCATATAGCTTGGTTGTTAGGTTATCATTAACCTCTTTTTCAAGAAAAATATCCAAGTATGGAACAGATGTGCCAGACTCTTTCGTGTCTTTAATCTCAAGTTATCCTGGATATATTATATTGACGTAGGAATGGAAATTACCATTGTGAATTGACAATACGTCATCGATAAATCTTGAAGTAGAGTGGGAGGTCACAGCAAATTTTTTCTTCTTTTCAGGGATAAGAATTTGCATAAATTCTGCTTTATCTGAATACAAAAAGAAGTCTGCTAATAACGGAGCGCAATTCGTACCCATTGGAATTCTAATAGATTGTTGGAAGATCTGGCCTCCAAAAACCACATCGATATTGTCAATCAGAAACTCAAGCATCTTCTTGATGTCAACTTCAGAGTACTTGTGTGTGCAATCGGAATCTGTTTTAACAAAATAATTTTGCAAATGACCAATGACCAGGTAAGTAAATTCACGAGTTCCATTTATACATGTATTGAAGAAGCAGCTGTCAATGATATCAAAAAACCTGAAAACAAAATTATGCATGAATTTAAAATAACTTAGAAACTTTTAAAAGTCGTGTCGCAATAACGATTTTTTGAATTGAATCCGGGTGAATTTTTTTTAAATGATCACAGAACTAAATTATTTTGATAGAAAATTTTCTCAGCTTTTTGATAGTGTATGTTGCATAAAAACATTCCCATTTCTTACCTAAGAAAAACTGACCTCTTTCCTGTGAATCGAAAATAATATTAAACTTCTGCACATTGCATTAAGATGCAACGATAGCAATATGTTAATCTTCGAAATGTAAGCTTTCCTGTGATAAGTCGATGTTGTTAATTCCTATAAAATCGCCCCCTGGAAAGCCAATCAAAATGATTGCATCAACGTCGCGGAGACAAAATTACAAATAGTGCCATGCATCAAAAGAGAAACCCCGCATCCAACCTTCACAACTTCAACCCGGTTAATTTAATACAAACTTTGCCGAATGACATATCACACACATCATACAAACGTTAAAACAATGTAGAAAAATTCATTATATCTAATTTTTGATATTTGTCACAGATTGTTGAGCGGATTTATCTTTTTACAAATTTTAAATATAACTCAAACTATTTTTTCTTTCTTACAATTTACATATTTAATAATTCTTAATAAAAAATGTTCAAAGTCATTGTGATTGCTGCTGTTGTCCTGGTGACCAGTTGCGCCTCTTTCTTTCTACCTCACATGATGGAGGACGGATAATAGGTTCCAAGGGTGGTGGCCTATAAACTACACTCCAAGGGCACACTGGGCAACCTTACTGTCGTACGCCAACTTTGAGGTATGGCAGCAACCTCTTCAAGCATATACAAACGTTTTATTGTAAGTTTTACTTACAAGCTCGAGTGGCTTTACACATATACGTCACACTCATTATATGATCATAATGAACACGTCTTAGATAAGACTCAATTACATACACTCATGGGAAGTTAAAATTATACGTACAACTCCTACACAGATACAATATTACGGATTGCTACTTTACGGACAATATTTTATGACAGCAATTGTACACCGTACTTTTAGATAGTCAAATACGTGTTACGGAAACGTCTCTTTATAGGTGAATTTCTCTGGAGGTGGTGGGGGGTTCACAATGTACAATCAATTAATGAAATTTAATATTACTATTGTGTATTACGTGTGAAACGTCTTCTTGTTCAATTGAATTACGTAGGGTATTTACGCGTTAATAAATACAAATTTACACAGGAACTACTTGAGAATTCAATGGAAATAAAGCAATTCTCATTTGAGTATTAAAGAGCCCCGGTATTCTATTGTCACATCTGTTGCAATTTGGACATAAATGGTCTCTGAAATGCTGCTATTGAAAACATGAAATGTTCAAAGATAAGATCCCTATATAATCCGTCATTTTCAATGTTCTTTCCGTTTCATTTATTAATATTTGGACAGAATAAACAGGAAAAACAACTTTTTAGACGCTATCGAAGTCCAACTGGCCCTTCATTGATTACATTGTAACATATAATGTGTATTTCTGCAATTATGATGTCGTTCACTTAAAGTACTTAATTCATTAGGAGCATTTAAAATGAAACATTAATGCAGTTTTATATGAATTTTTCTCAATAAATATTATTTTAAATCTATTTTTATGTGATACTTTTTATCTTAAATTTACGAAAGTATAAACTGTACAATTTCTTTATCTACTTTATCAATCGCAAAGATGTGGAGCTATTGTAAAAATAAATTTTCGGACAAGTTAACGTTTGGTGAAACATTAAAATAAAATGATTTTACGTGTAAAAATAATAATAGTAATGCAGCATTGCTTATAAAAATGATGAACATGAAGATGTATGATTTAATACAAAATAAGAGGGATTATCAAAATGATCGTGGACTGATACTATAAAACTAGTGTGAGGTCAATGCATTAAAAGTTTTTAAAGAACATAAAAAAAAAAAAAAAAAAAAAAAAGTTAAAAAACTAAGCTTGATGGTTCTTTATTTGCCAAATTATCATAAACTCAAAATGACATTGTATGATAACCTTGCGCCTTCGTCGTTTAGTTTCATGACGTCCGACTAAGTCATTGTTTTGAAATGTCCGAATCTTCTACCACAGACACTTATTGTAGTTAGATTCCCTAGAGCTGAGTATAGACTCAAACCCCTCTTGTTTATATGACTTAACAATGTCATAAACAGCGGCTACAAATGCATACAATATTTCAAAGTATTTATACATTCGTAAGAGATCGAGGATTTGTTGTGCCAGCTTACATTGCATTTCGGAGTCAATAACTTAAACACGTAAGCAACTTCATTTTAAACCTGATTAATTTTTTAAATCTTAAACACAAATCGACCTTAACTGTCCATCGCTTTCCTCTCTGGATCTATTTTTTCATTAAAAAACAAGTACTGTGGATACATATTATTTCACCGTAGTCAGTTTAAACATTTCCTAGGTCTACATCAGTTTTTTTTTTTCAGGGGCAAAACTCCATAGAAAGTTGGAAAGAAAAACCACTTCCGCTTTTTGACGTTATTTCAAGGCCTCATTTGTGTGGTCACTCCATGTAAAATTAACGATGAAATTTCAAAGAAATTCCAAAATGATTTTTATATTTTATGGAACAAAAGTGTTTCAACATATACCTGGGATTTTTGGATGTCAAAAGAGTTTTTTTGTCTCAGTTACACTTAGGTTGGAAAAACGTCGTGTTCGAAGTTACACTGCCTCGACATACCATTGCTTGCAAAAACATTTCTAATTTATTTAAAATATAAAATGTATGAATTGTGGTTTATTCTATAGAGAAGCAAGATGATGCTAACTTGATATATTAGAATTTATTGGTGTCACTAAAGCGATTTTATTTTTATAGCGCTAGTCTATGAACATTTTGATACCCCCTCCAATTGCAAAATATCAGTATTAACGATGAAAAAAATAAATCCATAAAGACTTTCAAAGTGCCTTTTTCAATTGAATAATCAATCTCAAAACTACATTAATATATATTCAGTTCATGAATTGAATTTGTCTCTCTATTCCGTGTTCAGTGTCAGTGAAGTAGAATCAATATTTACACAATCGTCATAAACAGGATTATTAGGAGCACTGTTTTCTGGAACTGCATCCGAGGGATCTTGGTTGAGTTCAATACTGTACATCTTATTTGAACGTTCGTACGTTATGTGGACATTTGATATCCCTGTAAAAACATTTGGAACATCTATTCTTTCGTAAGAGTTTTCAGACTGTAGTCTTCTCTGCACGTCTTGATACTCATTTGTATTTTCTTTCTCCCGAGTTTTGGTGTAATGTAATTTTGTTAAGATAAAGGATAGGAAACCAGTTAAGATTAACAAACTCACCAGAGATAAAACAATTAGGATAACACCATACGAAGGGAAGGTGAAACCGCATTTATTTTTATCCAGAACTTGTACGAATCCAGTTGAAAAATCTGTCGAGCTACTGTATATATATTCAGACGATGTCATCATATCTGTAGATAGTAAATAAATCTTAAGAGACATTATCGATGCTGTTGTTAATATAAAATGATTTGCTAAAATAAAACATAAAGTAAATGCAAAACAATTCAAAAACTGTATCAGTATCTCAAAAAATATTTTTAACTTTCGCAAAAAAAGGCCTTTAAATGTTAATTTCATTTTGCATCATTATTAC